>NC_048565.1:33221375-33238875 GCF_013265735.2 Oncorhynchus mykiss
GTTTTGTTTTTCGGTATTTAAATAAAGTAAGATGTTCGCCTACCACACTGCACCTTGGTCTAATTCATCCAACGAACGTAACACATAAATATAAATAAGCACCAAAAATAAAAATAAAAGTGTAAAATATTAGTGGGAATATGTCCATGATAAAGACAGTAGGATATAATTAGATAAATTAGAAAAAATATGATTTGAGATGCAGCCACCACTTGACTGTGGGTTGCTATTTCTAAAATCAATATGGACAGCGCCCGGTGCTGAAAGTTGAGTAGACAAATTAGCAAGAGGGTTTTGTTGGATCACTAAGAAATAAGAGGTATAGGTTTAGCTGTTTGACAGATTATTATGCAATTATGTTATCCATATATATGTTGACATAGCTATTTCTTCCAATACTGTTACCATGCACTCCTTAAAGAGGCCTACCTCCTTTCTGCGTCAGACTCGGGCCACATGTCTGGGGTGGTAAAATTCCGATGCTTAGATTCATAATGACATCTCAGATGTAATTATTTGCACACAGCGACAGTAGATTTGCAAACAAGACACACTGGTTTGGCAGTGGAAAAATAAGGTAAGATTAATGTATTTTAATAGAGTAAGTAGGCTTATTCATGAATACATAGGTGGTTTTAACAATGTAATCAGATCAAAATGAATATGTTATTGTCAATGAATTGATTAGCCCACTAACCACATGTTAAATGTGTAGTGTAGTGCTTTGAATTGGGCAGCTAGTAGGCTATTTGTTAATAGGTTAATTATGTTCTGGCGCACCGACTAGCTACAAACTCAGGAACAAATTGGCTGGTGGCCAAAACTAGTTGCCATCCCCTGTTATATAATTAAGTAAAGGGCATGAGGGGGTGTGGTATATTGGCCATAGTGATGTACTGGGCCGTACGCACTACCCTCTGTAGAGCCTTATGGTCAGATGATGAGCAGTTTCCATACCAAGCGGTGATGCACCCGATCAGGATGCTCTCGATTGTGCAGCTGTAGAACTTTTGATCTGGGGACCCATGCCAAATCTTTTCAGTCTCCTGAGAGGGAAAAGGTTTTGTCGTGCCCTCCTCATTACTGTCTTGGTGTGTTTAAACCATAATAATTTGTTGGTGATGTGGTGACCAAGGAACTTGAAACTCTCGACCCCCTCAACTACAGTCCTGTTGAAGTTAATGGGGCCTGTTCGGCTTGCCTTTTCCTGTAGTCCACGGTCAGCTCCTTTGTCTTGCTCACATTGTGGGAGAGGTTGTTGTCCTGGCACCACACGGCCAGTTCTCGAACCTCCTCCCTATAGGATGTCTCATCGTTGTCAGTGATCAGGCCTACAACTGTTGTCTCATCAGCAAAATTAATGATGGTGTTGGAGTCGTGTTTGGCCACGCAGTCGTGGGTGAACAGGGAGTACAGGAGGGGAGTAAGTACACAACCCTGAGGGGCCACAGTGTTGAAGATCAGCGTGGCAGACGTGTTGCTGCCTATCCTTATCACCTGGGGGCGGCCCGCCAGGACGTCCAGGATCTAGTTGCAGAGAAAGGTGTTTAGTCCCGTGGTCCTGAGCTTAATGATGAGTTTCATGGGCACTATGGTGTTGAATGCTGAGCTGTAGTCGATGAACAGCATTCTCACATAGGTGTTCCTTTTGTCCAGGTGGGAAAGGGCGGTGTGGTGTGCGGTTGAGATTGTGTCATCTGTGGATCTGTTGGGGCGGCATGCAAATTGGAGTGAGTCAAGGGTGACTGGGAGGATGCTGTTGATGTGAGCCATGACCTGCCTTTCAAAGCACTTCATGGCTATTAACGTGAGGCTACGGGGCGGTAATCGATTAGGCAGGTTACCTTTGCTTCCTTGGCCACAGGGACTACAGTATGGTGGTCTGCTTGAAACATGTAGGTATTACAGACTCGGCCAAGGAGAAGTTGAAAATGTCAGTGAAGAAACTTGCCAGTTGTTCCACGCAAGCTTTTTGTACACATCCTGGTTTGTGAATGTTGACCTGTTTAAAGTTCTTGAAAAGTTCTTGCTCACAGCCTTGCCACATCCGGCGAGGGTCAAAGCCAGTGTAGTAGGATTCAATCTTAATCCTGTGTTGACGCTTGTTTGATGGTTCGTCTGAGGGCATAGCGGGATTTCTAATCAGTGTCCGGATTAGTGTCCCGCTCCTTGAAAGCTTCAGCTCTAGCTCTAGCTCAACGCAGATGGTGCCTGTAACCCATGGCTTCTGGTTGGGATATGTACGTATGGTTACTGTGTGGACGACGACGTCAATGCACTTATTGATGAAGCCGATGACTGATATGGTATAGTCCTCAATGCCATTGGATGAATCACGGAACATAGTCCACTCAGTGCTAGCAAAACAGTCCTGTAGCATAGCATCCCCGTCTACTGACCACTTCCGTATTGAGCAAATCACTGGTACTTCCTGCTTTAGTTTTTGCTTGTAAGCAGGAATCAGGAGGATAGAACTGTGGTCAGATTTGCCAAATGGACAGCGGGGGAGAGCTTTGTATGCATCTCTGTGTGTGGAGTAAAGGTGTTCCAGAGATTTTTTCCCTCTGGTTGCACATGTGACATGCTGGTAAAAATTCTGGTATAACTGATTTAAGTTTGCCTGCATTAAAGTCCCCGGCCACTAGGAGTGCCGGTTCTGGATGAGCATTTTCTTGTTTGTTTAATGGCCTCATAGAGTTGGTTGAGTGCGGTCTTAGTGCCAGCATTTGTCTGTGATGGTGAATGGACTGCTACGAATAATATAGATGAGAACTCTCTTGGTAGGTAGTGTGGTCTACAGCTTATCATAAGGTGCCTCAGGTGAGCAATATCTCATGACTTTGGCAAATAGCTTCTTCTCTGTTCTGCCGGTGCATGGAAAATCCTGCCAGCTCTATATGATCTGTGTCATCGTTCAGCCACGACTCAGTGAAACGTAAGATATTAAAATTTTTAAGGCACTAAGGCACTGCATCTCAGTGCTAGAGGCATCACTACAGACCCTGGTTCGATTCCAGGCTGTGTCACATCCGGCCGTGATTGGGAGTCCCATCTGGCTGTGCACAATTGGCCCAGCGTTGTCCGGGTTAGGCTTTGGCCGGTGTAGGCCATCATTGTAAATAATAATTTGTTCCTAACTGACTTGCGTAGTTAAATAAAGGTCAAATAAAAAAAATCTAGAACACTTCACTGTTCATTGTCTATACTCCACCCCTCAGACAGATATAACCTGGAGTCTCTGTGTTGATATGATCAGGAGAAGCTTTATCTGCTGTTACTGAGCAAACACACACAGCCAGCCATGTGGATGTCAGCTGATCTATAAAAACAAGGCCTTGAGATATAGGGCACCATACCATACAATACTGGCTCATATGTTTTATTGCTTAGATGTGCTTCTGATATTTTCTATCGCAGTACTTAACTCTCCCTATGCCCTCCAGCCCAGAGACAAACAAAGAAAGAGAGAGACAGAGAGAGACAGAGAGACAGAGAGAGAGAGAGAGAGAGAGAGAAAGAGAGAGAGAGAGAGAGAGAGCGAGAGAGAGAGAGGGAGAGAGAATGTAGGATCAAATAATTAATTTATAAAGGTCTCACATAAAATAAAGCTGTGTCTTAACTGAGAGTGTGAGACAGAGAGGGAGGAAGGTGGAGGATGAAGTGACTGGAGAACGGAAAGGCAGAGATGGAAAGAGAGAAAAGAGAAAGAGGCAAAAATAGATAGTTTGGGTGAGGGGTGACATGGAGAGCGCATTGAAATAAAATAGAGTGGGGAGGGTGGAGCATATTGCATCTGAGAGAGGGGGAAAGTTGAATGGAGAGTGTGGGAAAGGAATAAACATGAATAGTGGGGATAGGGAAAGGTTAACAGCTGACATCTTGTGACCCCACTTCCCATATGTCTGTCTGTCTGTCTGTCTGTCTGTCTGGCTGGCCACCTGTTGTCCACCTGTCCGTCTCTCTTTCCAAATGAGCCCCTATGCAGAATGCGAATGAGTAGTAGGTCTAGGAGTTGATTCTGACCAGGAGGATACAGATAAGAGTTGCTGTGTGGATCCACATATGCTTAATCGTGCATGTATGTGTCTGTATGTCAGCAGTTGTCCCTGTTTATTTTTTTATAATCTCACTATACTCACCTGAGCTGTGTGTGGTGTGTGTTAAAATGGTGATTCCCGGACTGGCTCTCTACATGTCTGACACGCCATTGTTTATACGACAAGCAGGCTGGGAACTATGCAATTAGCTGCTTAATTTTCACACAGTGGATAGCATATACAGTAGGATTACAGTAACGCACACCTCTGTATCTTTGTTTGTTCAGGTGTGTGTGTGTGTGTGTGTGCTTGGGGTGGGGGTAATGCTGGGGCGTGTGTGGGAGAGGAGTGCTTTCAATGAAAAGTGGGGTGTGTTTGTGACAGAGCAGATGAAGGGCACTTGAGGGAATATGTTTCTAACTAGAAGCAGGCGGTCTCTCTCTCTCCCCTCTCTCTTTATCTCTCCCCCTGCGTCTCTTATTCTGTCACTCTCGTCTTTCTACTTCCTTTGCACATTTTCCCTTACATTGCCTTTTTCTTAAACTGCATGCATATCCATCTCTCTCTTCTTTTACTTTGTCCACTTCTCTCCTCTTTTCCTCCCCCATGTTCTTTCCCTTCTCCTCTCTCGCTCCTCCCTCCCAGGGGTTCTGACATATAAACACACTTCAGATAGGGGGGCATTCTCCCTGCTGAAACATTCATGATGTACACATTTATTTATTCCCAGAGAGAGAGATATAAAGAGAGACAGAGAGACAGAGAGAGATAACTATATATTGGTTGTAGAGAGGTTTCGTGATGGTTATAGATTATTGATTGGTGTAACACAGAAGCTGAAAACATACACAGTGTAATGTATGACTGTGGTGTGACCTGGACTACGTCAACAGAACATTCCCATTAGTCTAGCGAGCTATACCTCTACCCACACACAGTGATATTAAACACATGGCCATAATGAACATTACTAATGTTTCTCCAGAGAACACTCACAAATGGCTGTCACTATTTCAGGAAAAACACTACTTGACGAAAACATTTCAGGGAAAATACTCTTGTTCTACCAAGCTCAGGAGTCCAACCCTCTGGAGAGCTGTCCAACCATCTTATTTATTCTGATAGATGAGACCAATGGTAATACATGGTAGCTAGGTTTTTGTAGTTCACCTGTGTGAAGAAATGTGCTTCTAAGATCAGACACAGATCTTGAACAAACAGATATTCCACCTAGCTTTCAAGCCATAAGTGAGAAGGGAGTATGCCACTACTGCCTACGTCAAACCACATTGATCTGTGGGGAGAGAGAGAGAGAGAGAGAGGGAGAGAGAGAGAGAGAGAGAGAAGAGAAATATAAATGGAAGAGTGTAGGGACTAAGGCGCCCAGAATTACAGGGTGTTACAGACACTCATCTTAACAGTTCCTCAGAGACTTTACGCTGTGGTTACTTCATTATTGCCACTTATCTCACACACACACACTCACCCTGTCCTAAACTCTCTCCCTGTCTCTTCCCCTCTCTCCCTGTCCCCCACTCTCTCCCTGTCTCTTCCCCTCTCTCCCTGTCCCTCACTCTCTCCCTGTCTCTTCCCCTCTCTCCCTGTCAGACACTCTCTCCCTGTCTCTTCCCCTCTCTCCCTGTCCCTCACTCTCTCCCTGTCTCTTCCTCTCTCTCCTTGTCCCTCACTCTCTCCCTGTCTCTTCCCCTCTCTCCCTGTCTCTTCCCCTCTCTCCCTGTCCCTCACTCTCACTCTCTCCCTGTCTCTTCCCCTCTCTCCCTGTCCCTCACTCTCTCCCTGTCTCTTCCCCTCTCTCCCTGTCCCTCACTCTCTCCCTGTCTATTCCTCTCTCTCCCTGTCCCTCACTCTCTCCCTGTCTCTTCCCCTCTCTCCCTGTCTCTTCCCCTCTCTCCCTGTCCCTCACTCTCACTCTCTCCCTGTCTCTTCCCCTCTCTCCCTGTCCCTCACTCTCTCCCTGTCTCTTCCCCTCTCTCCCTGTCCCTCACTCTCTCCCTGTCTATTCCTCTCTCTCCCTGTCCCTCACTCTCTCCCTGTCTCTTCCCCTCTCTCCCTGTCCCTCACTCTCTCCCTGTCCCTCCCTCTCTCTCCCTGTCCCTCATTCTCTCCCTGTCCCTCACTCTCTCCCTGTCTCTTCCCCTCTCTCCCTGTCCCTCACTCTCTCCCTGTCTATTCCTCTCTCTCCCTGTCCCTCACTCTCTCCCTGTCTCTTCCCCTCTCTCCCTGTCCCTCACTCTCTCCCTGTCCCTCCCTCTCTCTCCCTGTCCCTCACTCTCTCCCTGTCCCTCACTCTCTCCCTGTCTCTTCCCCTCTCTCCCTGTCCCTCACTCTCTCCCTGTCTCTTTCCCTCTCTCCCTGTCCCTCACTCTCTCCCTGTCTCTTCCCCTCTCTCCCTGTCCCTCACTCTCTCCCTGTCTCTTCCCCTCTCTCCCTGTCCCTCACTCTCTCCCTGTCTTTCCCCTGTCTCCCTGTCCCTCACTCTCTCCCTGTCCCTCACTCTCTCCCTGTCTCTTCCCCTCTCTCCCTGTCCCTCACTCTCTCCCTGTCTCTTTCCCTCTCTCCCTGTCCCTCACTCTCGCCCTGTCTCTTCCCCTCTCTCCCTGTCCCTCACTCTCTCCCTGTCTTTCCCCTGTCTCCCTGTCCCTCACTCTCTCCCTGTCTCTTCCCCTCTCTCCCTGTCCCTCACTCTCTCCCTGTCTATTCCTCTCTCTCCCTGTCCCTCACTCTCTCCCTGTCTCTTCCCCTCTCTCCCTGTCCCTCACTCTCTCCCTGTCCCTCCCTCTCTCTCCCTGTCCCTCACTCTCTCCCTGTCCCTCACTCTCTCCCTGTCTCTTCCCCTCTCTCCCTGTCCCTCACTCTCTCCCTGTCCCTCACTCTCTCTCTGTCGCTCACTCTCTCACTGTCTCTTCCCCTCGCTCCCTGTCCCTCACTCTCTCCCTGTCCTGCACTCTCTCCCTGTCTCTTCCCCTCTCTCCCTGTCCCTCACTCTCTCCCTATCTCTTCCCCTCTCTCCCTGTCCCTCACTCTCTCCCTGTCTCTTCCTCTCTCTCCCTGTCCCTCACTCTCTCCCTGTCTCTTCCTCTCTCTCCCTGTCCCTCACTCTCTCCCTGTCCCTCACTCTCTCCCTGTCTCATCCCCGCTCTCCCTGTCCCTCACTCTCTCCCTGTCTCTTTCCCTCTCTCCCTGTCCCTCACTCTCTCCCTGTCTCTTCCCCTCTCTCCCTGTCCCTCACTCTCTCCCTGTCTCTTCCCCTCTCTCCCTGTCCCTCACTCTCTCCCTGTCTTTCCCCTGTCTCCCTGTCCCTCACTCTCTCCCTGTCCCTCACTCTCGCCCTGTCTCTTCCCCTCTCTCCCTGTCCCTCACTCTCTCCCTGTCTTTCCCCTGTCTCCCTGTCCCTCACTCTCTCCCTGTCTCTTCCCCTCTCTCCCTGTCCCTCACTCTCTCCCTGTCTCTTCCCCTCTCTCCCTGTCCCTCACTCTCTCCCTGTCTATTCCTCTCTCTCCCTGTCCCTCACTCTCTCCCTGTCCCTCCCTCTCTCTCCCTGTCCCTCACTCTCTCCCTGTCCCTCTCTCTCTCCCTGTCCCTAACTCTCTCCCTGCCCCTCACTCTCTCCCTGTCTCTTCCCCTCTCTCCCTGTCCCTCACTCTCTCCCTGTCTCTTCCCCTCTCTCCCTGTCCCTCACTCTCTCCCTGTCCCTCCCTCTCTCTCCCTGTCCCTCACTCTCTCCCTGTCCCTCACTCTCTCCCTGTCTCTTCCCCTCTCTCCCTGTCCCTCACTCTCTCCCTGTCCCTCCCTCTCTCTCCCTGTCCCTCACTCTCTCCCTGTCCCTCACTCTCTCCCTGTCCCTCACTCTCTCCCTGTCTCTTCCCCTCTCTCCCTGTCCCTCCCTCCTCCTGACTTTCACTTATTCACAAGATTCACAATACCTCTTCATCATTTGATATTTTTCCTTATATTTTTCCTCCCTCCTTTCTTTCCCTCTCTCCCTCCCACACACAAATGTACGGGTGGTCAGCTGGTGTGGGCGATGGGTGTTGGTGGGTTCATTGGGTGAGGAGAGAGTGTGAGAAGGAATGGTGTGTGCATATGTGGGTGGGTGCGTGTATGTGTATGTGTATGTGTGTGTGTGTGTGTGTGTGTGTGTGTGTGTGTGTGTGTGTGTGTGTGTGTGTGTGTGTGTGTGTGTGTGTGTGTGTGTGTGTGTGTGTGTGTGTGTGTGTGTGTGTGTGTGTGTGTGTGTGTGTGTGGTGTTAGAGTTGGAGTGTGAGAGAGATTTAGGTGTGAGAAAACAATTTTGGCAGCAGGTAAAGGTTACAGTTTCATCTTGAAAGGCGGTCAAAATAACACCCCTCAGGTTGCAAACATTGTATTGTACAATACTGGGCTGTTTTTTGACACTGACCTAATGGTTGTTGTGGTTTGAAGTGGTTCACCAGAGCCTACAGGAAGACTAAAACTAAAATTGTTTCCCAGATCATTCGTTAGGTCACTGATGATTATTGAACGTTTGTAGGTAACATTCACCTGATATTGCAAGAAGGTTCCTAGAACACATTTAATTTGTTCTTTAAAAAATCCCAGAATATTTCATTAGGTTGTGGGAACGTTGTATGTGATTCCCAAAAGAGTTTCCAAACACAAAAACTGTCCAGTTGTGCTAATTATTGCAATCGTTCTATTAGGTTGCAAAAAACTGTTGCCTGATGTTGCAAGAAAATTCCCAGAACACGTCTTATTTTCTTAAAAATGTCCTAACACATTTATTTACATTGTGGGATATGACAAGATACATATCAGAGAGAAATATTATTGTGTGGACATTTTTGTGTGGAATGTTTTTGTGTGGAATGTTTTTGTGTGGAATGTTTTTGTAACATCAGGTGAATATTTTTTGCACCCTAAAAAAAACATTGTAGACTCATCTGTACAACTGGACAGTTTTGTGTTTTGGGAGCATATCTTTTGTGATGTCCCCACAATGTTCTCACCAGACTGTTCCCACAACCTAATGAAATATTCTGTGAACCTTAAATAATAGATAAAGGACTCTATGCAATCTGTAATGATTCAGCTTTACAGATTCCGCAATATAAATATAAAGGTAATATCCGATCGAGCCGACATATGTAGCGTTTACCGTGAATGCATTCTCTGCTGAAGCGGGAACATTGCTTTTAAATTTCATTCACGGTGTAACGCTGAGCTTCCCTAAATGTTTTATTTTGTAGGAAAGGTCTTGCAACCTCTGGCGATTGTTTTATACAAACATTCTATAATCATCACCACAAATGGACAGTTCTTGTGTTATGAGAAAATTTGCAGCGACCTAACGAATGTTCTGGGAACGTTCACTGAACCAATGATGGTTTGCTGGGAAAACATTACGGGTACATGTACATTGTGTTATTAGATTAGCTGGAAACCGAATGAGAACTTTTGGGGAATGTTCAATGGTGGTTGTTACAGATCTTGTGCACATTTTAATACACAAATTTAAATGACCTCATGGTTGTTGTGGTTTGCAGTGATTTCACCAGTGTCTACTCT
The DNA here is from genome assembly GCF_013265735.2 of Oncorhynchus mykiss. Taxonomy (NCBI): domain Eukaryota; kingdom Metazoa; phylum Chordata; class Actinopteri; order Salmoniformes; family Salmonidae; genus Oncorhynchus; species Oncorhynchus mykiss. The sequence continues at coordinate 33,230,978 of NC_048565.1, forward strand.
GAGACAGGCTGGTCATTCTATATGGAGAATTGTCTCAGTTTTCCGCTGTGAGTTTGTTCTGTGGTCCAGTTCTGCTTGGCTGGCCAGTCAAGGTCAGTTCCCCCAGCCAGACCATTTGGTCATTGCCACCATTTGGTCATTGCATCTGATTCATAGAATAGATATTTGCTGGACACAAACTAGTGTGGGGAAGAGGGTGTGAGGGAGAATGTGTGATTGGGCAAGAGAGATCACACTAACATTTTTTAAATTAAATCTCTTTCTGGTACCTCCCTAGGCTTTTGGAGTTGAGATCGTGTCCCTGCTGCTACGTTATTAGGAAAAATGGTTCCAAAAGGGTTATTCAGCTGTCCCCATAGGATAACCCTTTTTGGTTCCAATTAGATACCTTTTGTGTCGCAGGTAGAACCCCATGGAACAATTTTTTTTTTTTACAGGAACCAAAAAGGTTTCTTCAAAGGGTGTAGGATGTGTCTTCATGTGGGGATGGGATGTTTCCCCTCTGACATTATGATATACCGAGGGGACAGGTCAACACGTGTTCTATAAGATGCTGTTCTATTAGATGCTCTATGCTAAGACTTCACTAATTCCCTTTTTCAAACTATAGGAAGTAATATGGTTACCAATTGTTAATGCTCTCTCTCTCTCTCTCTATTTTTATATTCCAATGACCTGGACAATTTCAGACATATATCCCTCAAACTCTCTCTCTCTCTCTCTCTCTCTCTCTCTCTCTCTCTCTGTTCTCCTCTCCAGAGATGTTGGAGTCTAATAACTTGGTGACATTTGAGGGCCAGGTGAATAGCTCTGCCTACCACACGTTCCTATTGGACGAGGAGAAGGGTCGTCTGGTGGTGGGAGCCAAGGACCACATCTTCTCCTTCAACCTAGTCAACATCAGCAGAGATATGGCACAGGTAACAGTTACAATACACTTATAACGCATCATAATCAATACACTTGCATATATACACCATAGTCTGTCTGCTTGTAGTCTGTCTGACTATACAGATGTAGGATCTTCATTCGAGCCAGTTTGCTACAGAAGGAAAATAATCCTGCAGCTAAAGGAAATGTGAGTTATTATGTGGATTATAGTTAATGAACAAGTTTTTAGGGGTGGATACACTTTTCGTAAGGGAAACTCATGTCTGAAATTTTTTGGTGGAAATTACAAACTTCGGAAACCTTTTTGAACCTCAAATAGCCTACACGTTTAACATTTCCTGCATTTCAGGAAAATGATCCTGCAACAGGGTGATCAAATTAAGATCTTACGTCTGTAGCTATCTCACCCCTGTCAGTCTTAGCCAGTTTCAGCCAGGGACTCTGTTTCTACCATAGAGATAGATAGAGGACTCATCTTTGAATCTGTGCCATTATAACATCTGTGACAGCATAGGCAGTGCTATTGAGGCAATTTCCATTTTTAAGAATTCCATTTTCTTCTTTACTATTGGCTGATCCCTCCTGATGACCCGGTTGAACATGACTCTAACAGGGTCACCAGGAGGGATAAGCCAATAAAGTTGGAAGTCCCACCAAGGTGACTACATTAAAATGGTGGAAGCACTCAATGGCGCTGCCTATGTTAATACAGCCTTTTGGCACCTAGAGGCCTCTATCATTGTCCATGGTTTCTACAGAGAAGTGGCTGATGATTCATTCAGATCTGAGCTGTCGTGCAGGATCTCACACTGGCATGTTAGCCACTCCACGCACACCTGGATGAATAATGCGTAATCAAAAACAAAGTGGAGAACAAATCACATTGTGACTCCACTACACCCACCACACACATATACACATGTGAACATACACAGGCCCGCAAGAAGACACATACACATCCTCCTACAAAAGTGCATTTTGTAGTAACGTTGCTGGCAGAACCACCTCAGCTAATTTAAGGCCTGTTAGCTGAACAGCTGCTTGGTCGAGGGTTTAGGGTTAGGGACTGGTTGAAGTTAGGATTGCTAGTGGCTGATTAAGGTTATTATATCTATGTGTATTGAAGTATCCTTATCTCTCTGTGTCTGTGTAGATCCCGTGGCCTGCCTCCACCTCCAGAAGAGACGAGTGTAAATGGGCAGGAAAGGACCTAATGGTGAGTAGCTACCTCATCTTACACCATCTCTCCCTCCCGAAGTACTACTTTTTACACTACAGTGGGTTTATGTCATCTGTGTGTTGACACATGGACAGGAAGCTCGGAATCTGATCACAATCCCCTTGCCACGATAGAGACATTACATGAACTTAATCAACTAGAGTCCAACTAGACTGTAAAAAAAATCCATTGATGAAGTCACCCCATTGTTTCCAATGAGAATGCTCAGTCGCACATTTGATGATCAGGAAGTGCCATATCAACATGTCACCATCTTGCTACATGTTTTTGGAAATGTTGCATGCGCAGTTTGAGCTACTCTAGGAAGTGACGTTGCAGGCTAGCTCAGTGTATCTTAAGTTGAAGGCTGGGTACTGCAGACTACCAATAGCAACTAAATTATCCTTTGGCTGTGTGTGATTTTAAAGTAATCAGTTCAAAGACATACATCTGGTGAAATAGAAACAATTGTTGGTACCATGATTGATTTGATTTTTATTTTATATACTGTATATATAGCCACCAATATTGACCACAAAGATTGTCATTTTCCCATTCACTATAATGGGGTATCCTGTTTTCTGGAAACAATGCCTGCAGTACTGCAGTCGGCCTTCAACTTGAAATTCACAATGCGAGGGGACAGTCGTTCTCCCCTGGTCTAACAATAGAACAGTTGACCTAACCACTGGGATACGGGGCTAACAGTGGACAGCCAATGGGCTTACAGTCACTACTTTCAACACAGGAGCAGTGTCCTACTGCAACATCAGCTATGGCTGTGTAGAGACGGGTATTTGTGAAATAGAGCATGGTTTCTGTCTACACAGTCATATGGCATTAGAAATTCCCACTGCTATACCAAGATCCTTTAGGTGTGTGTTTTCCTCAGTCTAAGAAGAGTGATGTCGATACCAGCAGCACCTCTATGCTACATATGTCCTTCTTGCATGACTAGCTCAGTCGTGTATATTTGTCCTGTATACCTGTCTGAATGCAAGCAGTACATTGTGTAAAGACTCAGAGAGACAGTTCCATCTCTCCCCTTCTGACTTCCCTCTCAGACACAGCCTGGGGCCATGTGTTGACTGCAATATAAAATCATAGCTCCGCTGCGTCTCTCACTGAGTTCACAGGCACAAGGTCAAGCTATGCTGAGTTTCTATGGGGGTTGATATGAAGGGCCATCAGGTCTTTTGTGTGTGTGTTTTCTGTAAACATTCTGGAAGGGATGAGCGGGGAGCCCTGAAGGATGGTCTTTGTGTGTGAAGGGCAGAGGAAACAGGGAGGAGAGGAAGAAAAAGAGGGCAGAGGGGAGAAGGAGAGAGAGAGAGAGAGGTAGCAGGACTACAGATACCCTTTGATGAACCTAAACAAAGACACTTGTGAACATGCCGCAGGGAAGACCGTGAAAGAGAGATGAGAGAGAGAAAATAATAGAAGCAGACATTTCTAATTTACTCTACATCTATGAAGAAAGGAGGGTGATACACAGAGCCAGGGAACAATTAATTAAATCTGCACATCTGCACAACCAGCTAAACCACCCTGAAATGTCAGACAGCTCTTTGGAGGACAACAAAGGCATGCCCAATCAACAGAGCTGCTTCCTGTTGATAAAGTCAGATCAATTTAGTCATGCATTATTTGTGGTTCTGTTTTCTCTTTTTCCCATCAGTGTGATGACATTAATTTTCATGTGAGGTCAGGCCTGTTGCCTGCTCAGGCACGAGCTGACAGATCACGGGAAACAGGCTTTACAGCATGGAGACAGACACACTACACTACACTCATTACACTAAACAGTAAACTCAGATGTGGTTACAGTATGTAATGCTCATAACATTTTATTGTTGTGGGAAGGTTGCTGCTGCGTTGCAGGCAAGTTGCAGGGATTTTTCTGCATTAAAAAGTCTCACTGTTGATGTCCATCATAAAATCCCTGAGCCTTTCTGATCAGGAGTCAGGATAGGAGAGAGGTCATTCAGTGTATATGGGGAGGGGGAGATGGAGAGAGAAATATAGGAGAGAGATGTAGAGATCATTAAATAAAGAGAGAAATACTGAGAATTACAGATTACTGGCCTCAATCTGAACAGCGAGTTGTTGAGTTATTACACAGCACAACAGTCTGGATTATCTCTGAAACAGCAGAAACAGCACAACAGTCTGGATTATCTCTGAAACAGCAGAAACAACACAACAGCATTGGGACAGTATAACCAATCAGGGCTGTTCCTTTCCCCAACATTGTTATTCACATGTAGTTGAAGTAGTTCCCTGCATATTCTTGGAATATTATTAATAGATGATTATTATTTTATTCTGATTTCAGATGCCCTTTACTCCCTCAACCTAAACATTTGTTTTCCCGCATAGCTCTACTGTATGTGATGTTGTGTTAAGTCCAGAGTGGGTTGGATAGGAGTGCTTACTTCTGATGGACAAACTGGGTTTTGACCCAAATGGGCAGGACTGGGTTTTGATCCAAATGGGCAGGACTGGGTTTTGATCCAAATGGGCGGGACTGGATTTTGATCCAAATGGGCAGGACTGGGTTTTGACCCAAATGGGCAGGACTGGGTTTTGACCCAAATGGGCAGGACTGGGTTTTGACCCAAATGGGCAGGACTGGGTTTTGATCCAAATGGGCAGAACTGGGTTTTGATCCAAATGGGCAGGACTGCCCCAACCGCTGCCCCAACAGCTTCAGAAAGCTTTATTCTCTGTGTACGTTAGTTGTTTTAATAGTCTGTTTATCTCCTGCGTACCCATGATATGCAGTGGTGCAGCGGTCTAAGGCACTGCATATCAGTGCAAGAGGCGTCACTAAAGTCCCTTGTTTGAACGCAGGCTGAATCACATCCGGCCGTGATTGGGAGTCCCATAGGGCGGCGCACAATTGGCCCAGCGTCTGGCCGGTGTAGGCCGTCATTGTAAATAAGAATTTTCTCCTAACTGATTTGCCTAGTTAAATGAAGGTTAAAAAAGATATACAAAGTCTCTCTCTTTTTCTATCTCCAGAGTGAATGCTCTAATTTCATCAAGGTGTTACAGCCATTTAACCAGACCCATCTGTATGTATGTGGAACTGGAGCCTTCCACCCTGTCTGTGCCTACCTGGAGGTGGGGAAGAAACTAGAGGTATACCCACCTGCATTGTAACTATTCACACATGTATTCATCTTTCTGCCCACCCATCAGTCTGCTTACTCTAGTAATCTAGCTCTAGTGTTCTGCTATTTACTGACCAATATGACAACATAAGCCATGGAAGAGGGAATGTCATGGTTTTTGCTGTCTGATTCAAGCCTTATATGAGCTGCAGCCAGATTACAGTATTAACAAAAACTCTATGGTTTTGGCTTTCGATTTAAAACTATAAACCGTGGCGGTATTCTCTGAATTGTAATGATTCACTGATGGCCTGAAAAAAAATGTTTTTATTCGTTCAGTAAATGAGGTGGAAAATTCCATTGTCCAAAACATCGTCAATTCATTACTTTACAAATGAAAAGCTGTGTGTTTGCGTGTGTTCTATACCTCCTCTTCGTAATGTCAGTGAGTCAGGCTTTTCCTATTCATTAGACTGCAGAGAATTAGAGAGGGAGAATGTCTCTGAGAATAGTCGTCCCCGCTCTTTACTGCCCTGCTGGGCCCACATGTTAAAGTGACTCTATGAAAGGGGTGTCCAACCCTGTTCCTGGGGAGTTAACTTCCTGTAGGTTTTCACTCCCACCCCAGTTGTAACTAACCTGGTTCAGCTTATCAACCAGCTAATTATTAGAACCAGGTGTACTAGATTAGGGTTGGAGTGAAAACCTATAGGATGGTAGCTCCGCAGGAACAGAGTTGGAGAGCCCGACTCTATGAGAATGTAAAATATCAAAATCTGCAAAAATAGAGATACAATGTTTTTTTCCAAGACGCCAACATCATGCATTGATGTCAATCGGACATGCGGTAAAATCTGAGTTCTAAATGCTCTTTATTTTGACCTATTTCTTATGTAAACAGGACAGTGTGTTCAGGCTGGAGTCCCAGATAGAGAACGGTCGAGGGAAGAGCCCTTATGACCCCAAGCTGCTCACAGCATCCATACTCATTGGTGAGTGACCCAAAACAAACTCACACACTCAACTTTCTTTATCAAGGCACTAATTTACCCCAGAACTTTTCACACACATAAAGAGGAAGTTAAACCTCTTCTCTCATCGCCACTCATTCATTATGCATATTTACAGTTAAGAGGAAGTGGATAAATGACAGGGCTGGGTATATGCAGTATAGCAGGGCTGCCCAACCCTCTTCCTGGAGATCTACTGTCCTGTGGGTTTTCAGTCCAACCCTAATTTAACACACCTGATTCTACTAATTAGCTGCTCAACAAGACCTTAACTAGCTGAATTAGATATGCTAAATTAGGGTTGGACTGAAAACCTACAGGACAGTAGATCTGCAGGAAGAGGGTTGGGCAGCCCTGCAATAAAGTGTTCATCATTTGTAGTGCTCTACAGTGGACACACTCTAATTTCCAAGCCTGTAAGAGAGGTAGATGTGTGTGTGCAAACCTGTGTGTGTCAGCTTCATTTCTTCAACATGTTCATCACCAGAACCACTATATGACATCACATCACCCCAACCAAAAGATGGTCATTTTCCAGCCCATGACCCCTCTGTCGCTCTCTCCTCTTTCTCCTCTCACCCATCCTTTTCCCTCTCGCCTTTCTCCTCTCACCCCTCTCCCTCCTCCTCTCTCTCTCCTCATTCTCCTCACCACTGTCTCCCTCCTTCTCTCTCTCTCTCCCCTCCCTCCTTTCATGCAGCCAGCTACCTGGTCCTCTGAGTCTCTTCCTTGTTCTGTTCGTTGTCTGGTAGATGAAGGTGTTCTTTGTGACAACACATTCCACCTGTATTGTTAAGGCTGCAGGCACCATAATGTACCTACTAGACTAATACAGACACTTGACACCTGTACATGAAAGGTCATGAGACACACTCATACACACACCTGATAATGTCCTCCACCTCTGTCCTTCAGATGGTGAACTGTATTCTGGGACGTCAGCTGACTTCATGGGGAGAGACTTTGCCATTTTCCGTACGCTGGGACAGCATCACCCAATCAGAACAGAGCAACACGACTCTCGCTGGCTGAACGGTGAGATGGCGATAAAGAACATTCTCAGTGATGATGCTCTCAGTTCATTGAACTATGCTTGTATGATGAGTAACCTTACTTGATTCTTGAAGACTTGTGTTAGCTCCCCAAGCGGATGCCTAGGCTTTAGCTCAACTAGCTAAAAGTATGTTCGCATGCAGACGAGCCGGATTAAAACCATCTTAATTTGAGACAGAAAGTGTCTCAAAGACAGAAACTAAAAAGACAAACAGACAGAAGCTGAGACAGAAGTGGAGTGGAGAGAGAGTGTTACATTTTCTGTGTTATTGACATGACTGCAGAGAGGGTGTGGTAGCAGACACAGTATGTAAAGGTTTTTACTGGGGAAGAAGTCATGGATTCCCTATTTCATTATTTGTCTTTTTTTTTTTTTGTGTAGACCCCAGGTTTGTGAGTGTCCATCTGATCCCAGAGAGTGACAACCAAGAGGATGACAAGATCTACCTGTTCTTCAGAGAGAACGCTATGGATGGGGAACACGCAGGGAAGGCTACTCAAGCACGCATCGGACAGCTCTGCAAGGTACACACACAAACACACTCAGACACCTCAGACTAAAACAGCTTCCTCTATCTCTAACAGAGGAAATGAGTGACGGGGTGTTTT
>NC_048565.1:33243875-33336375 GCF_013265735.2 Oncorhynchus mykiss
GTGTATGGAGTGGAAAACAGCAGTACGTTCCTAGAGTGTAGCGCCAAGTCCCAGAGAGCACTCACCTACTGGCAGTACCAACAAGCCAACGACGACCGAAGACGAGACGTATGAAACCTGCTTTCACGAAATCTTAGACATACTGCAGAACTCCAGATAGCATTTCAATCATGATGTCCATAAATTAATGAAATACTGATTCCAGCGTATCATACAGATTTCTGTATTACTATAGATACTATATCCTGTACTGTGACTATGTAAACAAATACTCAAAATAATGGATGTCAAATGTAGTACTGTTTATCTTAGTATGTAAAGTAAAATCAAGTCGAGTGAAGTAATCATTGTATTATTCCTTTCTGTGCAGATCAAAACAGAGGATCGTTTTGTATGTACGGAGCAGGGCTTGCTGATCCGCACGTTGGACAAGAAGGATTCTGGGATGTATGTGTGCCAGGCAGTAGAACACGGCTTCATGCAGACGCTCCTAAAGGTCACCCTGGAGGTCATCGACACTGAACGTCTCGACGATCTCATTCATCGTGATGACGAAGACGCCGCACACACCGCTACCACACACACCACCGCCCGGGACACGCCCACAGCCCGGGAATCGCCCAATCAGAAGCTTTGGTACCGTGACTTCCTGTCGTTAGTGAACCACCCGACCCTGAATAGCGTGGATGAGTTCTGTGAGCAGGTGTGGAAGAGGGAGAGGAAGCAGAGGAGGCAGAAAGCAAACCTATCCCAACAGGTCCAGCTACACCAGCTACACCAGCAGCAGCAGCAGCAGGGCCTCGTGCACGCTCACACCCACGTGCACGCCCACGGCCTGGCGGCCAAATGGAAACACCTGCAGGAGAGGCAGAAGGGCCGCAACCGCCGGACCCACGAACTGGAGAGAGCCCCCCGCAGCGTCTGACCTCTCACCAACTGAATCCCATGACCCTCCAACCCCCAACCCACATACCCTTTCCTCGTTCACGAACACCCTCCGAACCTCCTCCCCTGCCTCCTCTGCCCCATACAGAGATAAAGACTCATTCCACACTGACTTTGTACAGATAATCTCAACTGGAAACAAAGGCAATATCCCGCCCTGGTCGATGTGTAGGCTGCGTGGGCACCCATGTTTACAGTGACACGGCACAGAGACACAGGATGATACAGTACTATTATATTCTATTATCTCAGCTGGCCTCTGTGGCCCCAGCACCATGGAGGGACAGTGTCAGCCAACATGAGGACTGGACTCTCTCTACTATTGAATAACCTAATGAAAACATGGCTCTGTCTCCGCAGTAGCACGGCTTTGTATAGCTCATCGTTGTTGTCCACCCAGATTTAGTGGGTATCTTCTATTAACAACCACTATCTTAGAACAAGGGATGACAGTGTTTTATGACATACATGATTGAGCAGGGGATGTACCTTATGTGTGTATCACAAGGACAATTATAAAATACAGGTCATGTAAAGCACAACGGTTTGATGTTGAGAAGATTCTATGAGATATGAAGAGTTCTGAGGAGAGAGGAGGATGCCCGAGCACTGCAAGAAAATCAATTCATGGCTACTGAAAATTCAGTAGCCATGGATTTATAACTAAAGATGTTATTCTAACTTAAATCAGACATGTAAATATGCTTTGACACATTCTTGTACTAAAGGGAATGGTTTGCGGGTTTCTTGTTACATAATGCTGTTTCACCATAAACAATTGAATTTAGCAGTAGGTTAAACAAGTATCCAACGAGATTATGAAAGTGATTGTGTTCAGTGTATACATAATCTCTCCCTTCCAAGACACAAATGTTTTCACGTTTTGTTTTCACGTTTATCTTTTTGATTTGTTCAGAGCCCTGTAATAAAATATGTTACACAGTTGAAGTTGACTTTATATGAAATGTTTTCTTCAGTTTATGTTTCAGTCAAACCACTGCATCCCAGCTAAACTATTCAATCTGTGTCGCTGAAGCGTTAAAGTTTGCGTGATAGAAATGTAAGGTAATTCCTGATTGAGATGACATATGCAGCGTTTACCGGGAATGCCGTCTCCGCCAACGTGGGAACATTGCCTTTGAATTTCAATCATGCTGTAACACTGAACGTCCTCGATTCGGATAGAATAGAACCCTAAAACTTTGACGTCTCTGCATCGACTCTGTTACATGTTGTTCAAGTGAATCAATTACTCAATTTGCATACAAAACTTGTTTTCCAACACACACATATTCATAGATATATGTACATTGTGAAAAAAATATTTGATATAAGTTGATTTATTTCAGAAAACATTTTGTAACATCTATTTTTATTGTTTTCTATCATTATAACCCTGTTGTTGTTACTTTATGATAACACCTACATGTGGGGTGCATTCGGAAAGTATTCAGACCCCTTGACTTCTTCCACATTCTGTTACTTTACAGCAATATTCTAAAATTGTTTCAATTGTGTTTTTTTCCTCATCAATCTACACACAATACTCCATAATCACATAGCAAAAACGGAAATATAACAAATACTGGTATTACGCAGTACTTTGTTGAAGCACCTTTGACAGCGATTACAGCCTTGAGTCTTCTTGGGTATGCTGCTACAAGCTTGGCACACCTGTTTTAGGGGAGTTTCTCCCATTCTTCTCTGCAGATCCTCTCAAGCTCTGTCAGGTTGGATGCGGAGCGTCGCTGCACAGCTATTTTCAGCTCTCTCCAGAGATGTTAGTCCGGGCTCTGGCTGGGCCACTCAAGGACATTCAGAGACTTGTCCCAAAGCCACTCCTACGTTGTCTTGGCTGTGAGCTTAGGGCCATTGTCTTGTTGGAATGTGAACCTTCGCCCCAGTCTGAGGTCCTGAGCGCTCTGGAACAGGTTTTCACTAAGGATCTCTCTGTACTTTGCTCCGTTCATCTTTTCCTCGATCCTGACTAGTCTCCCAGTCCCTGCAGTTGACAAACATCCCACACATCCCACATGATGCTGCCACCACCATGCTTCACCATTGGGATGATGGTGCCAGGTTTCCTCCAGATGTGACACTTGACATTTAGGCCAAATAGTAGTTTGTTTTTCAGACCAGAGAATCTTGTTTCTCATGGTCAGAGATTCTTTAGGTGCCTTTTGACAAGCTCGAAGCGGGCTGTCATGTGCCTTTTACTGAGGAGTGGATTCCACCTGGCCACTCTACCATAAAGGCCTGATTGGTGGAGTGCTGCAGAGATGGTTGTCCTTCTGAAAGGTTCTCCCATCTCTACAGAGGAACTCTGGAACTCTGTCAGAGTGACCATCAGGTTCATGGTCACCACCCTGATCAAGGCTCTTCTCTCCCGATTGCTCAGTTTGGCCGGACGGCCAGCTCTAGGTAGTCTTGCTGGTTCCAAACTTCTTCCATTTAAGATTGATGGAGACCACTGTGTTTTTAGGGACCTTCAATGCTGCAGACATGTTTTGGTACCCATCCTGAGATCTGTGCCTCGACACAATCATGTCTTGGAGCTCTACGGAGAATTCCTTTGACTTCATGCCTTGTTTTAGCTTTGTCATTATGGGGTACTGTGTGTAGATTGATGAGGGAAAAAAACGAATTAATACATTTTAGAATAAGGCGTACTAAAATGTGGAAAAAGTCAAGGGATCTGAATACTTTCCGAATGCAATGTAACATGTACATGCTGGCAAACAGGACCAACTAACAGAGCAAATACTTTCCACTCATTAAAAAAAGACCACTGGTGTTTTTGGGACATGCAGGCTTCTCTTACAATAGTTAGCATACCACTAATGTACCGTATATGTCCATGTCAGACTGCAAATGTACTACATAGCGTACCATACTCTTCCAGCAAAATACAGGTATTGTGTTCTTTTCCAGGAGCATAGTGTATCTGTTCGTCTATGTATTTTCAGCAGAATCACTACATTATGTACATTAAATGTGTTTTCTATGTACTTCAGGATGTGTTTCATTTTGGAATATCTCAACAGAGACAGACACAGTGAACCTGGAATGTAGTTGTGAACATAACATACACATTGAAGAGTAAATCCTATGGTCCAACAGCATGACACTGTGCTAATTGCATGTGAACGCCATTCTAGTGTACCTTTGTTTATATAACTGTGCAATGTTTCATGTTGTTTCTGATGGTATGCTCTTAGCTTAGAGGCAGTACATGTTAACCTGTTACTGAGGTGTAAATACTCTATTTTCAGTAGGAAATATAAGGCACACAATCGATTACTGGAAGTACTGACATACTTTTGAACACTTAAGTAGTGCATAACTGAAGTATTCAGACTTTAATTTTACCAAACCAGAGTTCCTATTTTAGAACCGGTATTCTTCAGTATAAAAGGTGCTGGTTCTCTGTACCGGTCATCTCCAGCCAACTTCAACCACCAGCAGGACTGCTGAGTGTAAATGAGGAAGTAAACTGATGCTGCTGTATTGACTGTGTTTGGCATGATGATGATGATGATGATGATGTAGTCTACTGTTCTAATAAAAATCTATTCATAAAGCCTGGTTTTACTGACCCTGTCTTGCTATTTGTTATATCTCAGACTGTTACTCTACCACAATGCTACTAAGTCATGTGCACTCTGCAATTGGTACATAAATATTTGCACTTTAAATTAATGATACAGTATATACCCATTGATTCTAGAATAATATAACTTCTAAATGCCTAATGAGCTTAGTTCAACTGTTGTACCACGTCATAACCCAACATAAACTTGTTTTACTCAATTGTTTGTTAATAATGTAATTGTGAAAAAATACTGTAAAGCCTCAACTTGGACTGGGATTCAATCTGATTGGCTTTGTCCGCAATACACGTTTTAAAGTCAAGGTTCCTGTGTTCGCGGTGACAACATTCACCGTAAATTTTGTAAATGTCAGCTCAATAGGAAATTACCTTTAAATAGCGCATTTTCCAATTCCCCAATCTAATTGAATATCGGCCATGGTTAAAGCTATAACATTAATCTCACGCTTGTTCAGTCCTTGCATCCATAGCTGTCTATGAATGTGAATGTCTCCACCCGCAGCCCTCAGATTTCTATTAAAACTGTGGTGGGATTACCGCTTCGTTGTTGTTTGAACTGCAGATGTCCCCTTTAGAAACTAACCTCCACAGTGGGCTTGGTCATATTCATCTATTTCAAATATCAACACATTGAGATGAGAAATTTGGTTGTTGTTACAGTTTTTCTCTTTTGTTAGCATGAGCGAATAGTTGTAATACAATTGCAGTATTTTAAATTGTAAAAAACACACAATGATATTCCATACACGAAAGATATAGACCTAGCTAACAGCACACAGCCCAATTACCACAAGTATTTAATAAGTATTATAAATTACAGGCACTGAAATTATAATTCATGCTCGATGATTCATCATCTCGTCCTATGATAAAAACCAAAAAAACAAACAGAAATCTCTGCAGGTTAATGATATTATGGTTTGACATAGCTGACATGCCTTTGCTTTGAAACATCACTGTCTGTTTTGTGGTACGTGACTGCCCCCCTCTGGCAGAGCAGACATTTGTCATCATGGATCAGTTACAACTATCCTCATGTCCCTCACCACCAGGGTCCACCACAACTCTCACAAAGCACTGCTATATCCAAAGGACCTTACACGAGGGACAAAATGAGAGAGATACACTTCCCCTTTCACAATGAAACATGCCTCTCCTTAAGAAAGTCACTTTAGTAAGAAATCACTAAATCAATTCCCAACTTCCAAATGTAAAAAAAAAGTATAGAAATTGAAAATACTCATGTCACTATGACCTATCCAATACAGTCCTCCTCCTCTCTCTCCTTCCTCTCCTTTACAGCGACTGAGTGGCGGAGGCGAAATGGTACAGAGATACAGTCGTTTATCACATGCTACCTTGGGAAGACACTGGGTTATTTCTCACTCAGGGGAATAGGGTTCTACTGAAGGGATGAATCACACACACACACAAACACACATAGACACACAGGTACACACAGCTGGCAAGTGTCTTCACTGACATTTTCAACCTCTCCCTAACCCAGTCTGCAAGAAAAAGTATGTGAACCCTTTGAAACTACCTGTATGTCTGCATAAATGGGTCATAAAACTTGATCTGATCTTCATCTAAGTCACAACAATAGACAAACACAGTCTGCTTAAACTAATAACACACAAACAATTCCACGTTTTCATGTTTTTATTGAATATACCATGTACACATTCACAGTGTAGGGTGGAAAAAGTATGTGAACCCTTGCATTTAATAACTGGTTGACACTCCTTTGGCAGCAATAAACTCAACCAAATGTTTTCTGTAGTTGCGGATCAGACCTGCACAACGGTCAGGAGGAATTTTGGACCATTCATCTTATCAAAACTGATTCACTTCAACCTTATTCTTAAGATGTCTGGTGTGAACCGCTCTCGAGGTCATGCCACAGTATTTTAAATCGGGTTGAGGTCAGGACTCTGACTGGGCCACTCCAGAATGCGTATTTTCTGTTGTTGATTTACTTCTTTGTTTTGGGGTTGTTATCCTGTTGCATCACTCAACTTCTGTTAGCTGTCATTGAAAGACACCATAGTCCCTGTGCCCAAGAATGCCAAGGTAACCTGTCTAAATGACTATTTTCCCATAGCACTCACATCAGTAGCCATGAAAGGCTGGTCATTGCACACATCAACACCATCCTCCCAGACACTCTATTTCACATAGACCTTAAATGTGGCAATGGTACTGTCTTTCTGTCTGATCTGTCGCTCATCAAAGACTTGTAGGGTTATATCTCTGCCCTGTCTGTTCTCATTGAGTGACAGAACTGAAGTGATTTTCTGGAAAATCGAATTCTTCAGACCAGTGTATTGACTTGCTCAAGAGTAATGCCTCAGACTGGAGCAATCCTAATGCTCTCCAAATAGGCGGCCTTCGTAGTCTGTTATTTTGAACCCCCTGAGTTGGCAGTGTGCTCAGAGTGTCAGCACATCACTAGTCCGGGTAGAGGAGAGAGGAGGAGAGTAGCCTATTTAAGTATTAGTACTAACAGTGATGTTGTGTTTTAGCCTTGGCAGGGACAGTAATGTTGTGTTTTAGCCTTGGCAGTAACAGTGATGTTGTGTTTTAGCCTTGGCAGTAGCAGTGGCGTTTTATCCTTGGCAGTAGCAGTGATGTTGTGTTTTAGCCTGGGCAGTAGCAGTGATGTTGTGTTTTAGCCTTGGCAGTAGCAGTGACAGTGTATAAGTATAAAATAACATTGGCAGTAAACCACTAGGGCTGGACAGAGTGCCAGAATGACGGATGAGGTTTGGTCTCCTTTACCCAATTTCACACTTTCAAATGGTCTATTCTATTTCACTTTCATTTGTCTGACCTTTTCTATGAGCACACAAAGATTAAGAGAGAGGGGTGTGTGTGTGTGAGAGAGAGAGAGGGGGGGGTGATTGTAGGAAGAAATAAGAGGAGAGTGATAGAAGTGAAAGCGAGAAGAGAGGAGGTAGACAGACAGCCTCCGACATAGTGTACACTATGGTAGGAATAATTTTATTTGGACGTTACTGTAGAATTCACTGTAGTATACTGTAGAATGTAAAGTTTACTATAGTATACATGCTTTAGTAAAAAAAGAGTAGCACTGTATAATCACTGTTGTGTTTTTGCAAACTGTATAATACTATAGTATTTACTGTAGTGTTTTTGCAGACTGCAGTACGGTATCCTGTAGTATTTACTGTAGTTTTTTTTGTGGACTGTAGTATACCATAGTATTTACTACAGTGTTTTGGGGACATTACTGAAGTAATTACTAATGTGTTGTTGTTTTATTATCTTTGACATAAACGTGGGGGTCTTTCTCCTTGAGGAAACCTACTGAAAAAAATACTAAAAGGGAAAATGTTCCATAACCTGTAAGTAGGTAGATAGGTAGGTATGAATGGGTTCTGAACGGAGAGCTCAGAGCTTCTGTTTTTTCTAAAACATTAGAGAGCACAATATATGGTGAATACTTGGCAGGTAGGTTTCTCACTTGGCATGTAGGTTGCTCACATGTGGCACAAATTGGGATATGGGGGAATGTGCAGGGTATATACACATTTTAAATACTTTAGTATTTACAATAGATAAACAATGTAGTGTTTTTGCTGACATTTCTGTAGTATTTAGTAAAGTGTTTTTTTGTAGATAATACTGTAGTACTTACTGTATACTGTTTTCTACAGTATACTGCAACATTCTATAGAAAGTAATGAGAAAGTAGTGAGGGATACTACAGTGTGTAGTAAAGTATTCTACAGTATACTACATAATTCTATAGAAACAGTAGTATTTTTTTATGTGGTCTTGTTTTTACTCTCAGAGAAGGTGATATCATCGGACTTATACACTAGGACCCTAGCACCGTGTAAAGTAGCATCTGGCTGGCTTCCCCAAGTCATCTGCTCTATTTTTTGGTATTCTGTTTGGCTGCTGCTACTGGAACAGTTTACTGGGCTCTGCTACTGAAACAGTTTACTGGGCTCTGCTACTGGAACAGTTTACTGGGCTCTGCTACTGGAACAGTTTGCTGGGCTCTGCTACTGGAACAGTTTACTGGGCTCTGCTACTGGAACAGTTTACTGGGCTCTGCTACTGAAACAGTTTACTGGGTTCTGCTACTGGAACAGTTTACTGGGCTCTGCTACTGGAACAGTTTACTGGGCTCTGCTACTGAAACAGTTTACTGGGCTCTGCTACTGAAACAGTTTACTGGGCTCTGCTACTGGAACAGTTTACTGGGTTCTGCTACTGGAACAGTTTACTGGGCTCTGCTACTGGAACAGTTTACTGGGCTCTGCTACGGAAAAAGTTTGCTGGGTTCTGCTACTGGAAGAGTTTACTGGGCTCTGCTACAGAAACAGTTAACTGGGCTCTGCTACTGGAACAGTTTACTGGGCTCTGCTACAGAAACAGTTTACTGGGTTCTGCTACTGGAACAGTTTACTGGGCTCTGCTACAGAAACAGTTTACTGGGCTCTGCTACTGGAACAGTTTACTGGGCTCTGCTACAGAAACAGTTTACTGGGCTCTGCTACTGGAACAGTTTACTGGGTTCTGCTACCAACCAGACGGGTAAGAGCAGGAAAGAGACAGGTGTGCTAACTAAAAGCTGGTGCTAAAATGGAATTAGAATGAAATAGGCATTAAAAAAACAGTACACAGAACACTGTGCAGTTTGAGTAACGGCAGAAAATACACAGGGAGACGGAGCTCCATCTTGTTTTTAACTTGCATAGTCATTCTGTCTGTAAAATGTTGTTATGCTAGACAGAGAAACAACATTCTATTGTGGCTACCTGCTGATTTCGAGGCAAAGCACAAATACATACAGTATGTCAAATATAGAACAGAACCTCAAACTGACATAAAAACGTACAATGTATGCATGTCCCCCCAAAAATGTGTTCCATTTTGACAAATAGTTTTCCACTTGGCATAAAAAGCACATTTACTATAATTGTGAGTGAAAACCAGATGATTTTTCAGAACTCTACTCACACAGCCAGATTGGATGTTTGATATAATTGTTGGAGTGGTTTTCTGCATCGGTCTGTCGACTAATTACTGATCAGAGCCCTAGTCGCCAGACAAACACAGAGAAAAACAATGACTGGAGTTTTACAGACTTAAAGAAAACACAAGAAAAAAAAACTATCAAACAGTCCCAAAGTCAAAGATATGCGAGACCCTACTGTAAACTGGTCAGACAATGGTGTCTGTCTTCAACCTAGCTGCAAACTTGATTTGAAATAACAACAATCCTAATGAAGACGAGTGGGCATAAATGGCCCGCTTATTTTAGAGGTCTCACAGATGCTTGCACCCGTTAGTCCATACAGGAGTAATTACCTGTAGAATACATTAACTGCAGCAGATCCAGCAGCTCAAGACATTTGGACTATAAGGTTCTATCTGACATTTTGGTCAAAAATAAGTTATTCACATAGAGTTGCTCAATCTACAATGCAAATAATAATAATTCAAAGTTCTATCTGCGAAAACACTTTCAACATGATGCTATAAGATTATAACTGCAATCCAATCACACAATGCTGGGTTGTCAACAAAACCTCAGTGTATGTACATTGATATATTTACTGGGTCATGAAAGAGAAAGACATCACAAAAGAGTTCTGAGATATGAACTTGAAAAATTCTAATCCTCTCAAGAACCTCATAGTCCCAAGTCCTTGATTATTCATATAATAGGTTCTGGTCCTCTTTTGACATTTTTTCCACTTTTTAAGAAGAATGGCCATAACTTAAGTTCTTCAAATCAAATCAAATTTTATTATTATTGTGGGAGTAGTGAAATGCTATCTCCAGAAGTGCAGTAATATCTAACAATTCACAACAATACACACATATCTAAAAGTCAAATAATGTAATTAAGAAATATATAAATATTAGGACGAGCAATGTTGGAGTGGCATTAACTAAAATACAGTAAACTAGAATACAGTATATACATACGAGATGAGTAAAGCAGTTTATAAACATTATTAAAGTGACTAGTGTTCCATCTTTAAAGTGGCCAGTGATTCCAGGTCTATGTACAGGTACGTCTGAGCCGTTGAATTGTGTCTCCACTTTGTCTCCATACTGACGTTTTGCCTGTTTGATTACCTTACGGAGGGAATAACGACACTGTTTGTATTCAACCATATTCCCAGTCACCTTGCCATGGTTAAATGCGGTGGTTTGCCCATTCAGTTTTGCGCGAATGCTGCCATCTATCAACGGTTTCTGGTTTGGATAGGTTTTAATAGTCCCAGTGGAAACAACATCCCCTATACATGTCCTGATGAACTCAGTCACCGTGTCCGTGTATACGTCAATGTTATTCTCAAAACATTTCCCAGTCCGCATGATGTAAACAATCTTGAATCATGGATTCCAATTGGTCAGACCAGCTTTGAATAGCCCTTAGCACGGGTACTTCCTGTTGGAGTTCCTGCCTATAGGAAGGGCAGAGCAAAATGACATTTCAGAACTATAAGGTTCTATCTGCGATTGCATCCCCTTAAAAATATATGATTTACAAATGTCTCCGGATTTTGATACCCTGCACTTAAGGTACTTTAAGGTGAGGACCTTAATGGGTTATGAAAGAATAATTCACTACAAAACAGTTCTGAGATGTGGGATGTGAAAAAGTTGATTCCCAATAACTCAGAACTATGCTTTGTGCATATATAACCTTATACTGTAGTCGCAAGGTCACGAGTTATAAAGGTTATCAATGTGTGATTCATCTCTGTCCAGTGTCTTGTGGTGTCTGTGGTTCTGTTTAGAGGTGACTCAGGTCAGTCACGCTGCAGTGAGTCAAAAGGTCAAAGGTTATCAATTAGAGTTAAAGGAAATGTAAACTGAACACAGATTTTTAACAAGGTAATGAGAAGCGTCAGCGAACACACACACACACACACACACACACACACACACACACACACACACACACACACACACACACACACACACACACACACACACACACACACACACACACACACACACACACACACTCCTAAGTGGTGCAGTGGTCTAAGGCACTGCATCTCAGATAGAGGAGTCACTAGAGACAACCTGGTTTGAATCCAGACTGTATCACAACCAGCCATGATTTGGAGTCCCATAGGGCGACGCACAATTGGCCCAGCGTCGTCTGAGTTTGGACGGTGTAGGCAGTCACTAAATAAGAATTTGTTCTTCACTGACTTGCCAAGTTAAATAAAGGTTAAATAAAATAAAAACACACACAGCACCACCATGCAGTCTACATGGTATTGTTAAACAGTCTTACAGTAGATTATTAACTGTTATCTCTAAAGGACGGGGTCAACATTTCCAGACCCTAACACATACTATCAGACACTCATTCACTTCTGGGAGTGAAGTTCATCAGCATGGCTTAAACTGAAGTAATGCTTCCCACCTCTCTGACACCCTCTCACTTTCCTCTCCTATTCTTTCAACACCTCATACAGGTTAAGCACTTGTCCTGGTGGACCACGGTTTTATCTGAGCCTGAGGATTCTCTGGAGCTGACGACTAAACGGAGTTAAACAGGAACTTAACCCAACTCCCGCTCCTCCACACAGGAACCAGTTGACATGATCAAAAGGCGTTGATGGGGAGCATGTCTGTGATTTGTAGCAGAGACACAACCAGGAGCCGCCTGGATGCAATTACTCACAAATCACTGCTGAAGGGGATACTGTGTGTGTGTGTGTGTGTGTCTTTGAGTTTGTGTGTGTGTGTGTGTGTCTTTGAGTTTGTGTGTGCTTGCGTTAGAATGTACGTGTGTGTGTATGCTTGCGTGAGCTTGTCCATCGCAGACTGTGTGCCTGTGGTTTGGGGATAGTCTTATTGCCTCTATGCCACTTCAGAGGAAATGTGGCTACATGGAGGCTGGTAGAAAGTGGCAGGACATTTCCCTTGTTTCCCCTGTAGCTCTGTTCATGGTGGTCCTGTCCTGGAGCAGGGTGGCAGCTCTCTGATTCGGTTTGAATACACCACCATTCTAGCACACACACACACACACACACGCACAAACACACACACTCACACACAAACCCTACACACAGCTCTCCACAGAGGTCTTAGTGATTCACAACATCCCTCATATACAGCTCTTTCTCTCTTTCAGATCCAATTTCACATTCTTCTGTTCCACTAGAGTTTAATAGAGATAATAAGTTATCTCTGTATAACCCAGAGGACAGCTAAATACTCTGCACTGCACGACAATGCCTTGTCATTTGTCATAAACTCGTATAAATGAGTGGGGGGGTTGAAGCTTGTTGTAATGACAGCCATTGACCGGTGTCATGCCAACCCTTATGAGCGGAATTTGTCAGTATAATAGCACCACAAATCAAACCAGAACAGGACCACTCCATAAACAAATTCAACCAAAGCAAATTTCAGAAGTCTGAAAGAGAGAGAGAGAGACGACGTCTCCACAGACATGAAGTCAACTGTGTCATAGAGCTTTTCAAATTGTTTTTCAATCCACTCCTCCTTTCTGTTCTCCTGCACACCATCTTTACACCCATAAAACACGTCACCAGGCCTAGCATGATGGATGACAATACACAGGAGGCTGGATGGGCACTTCCACATGTCTCACACATACACACAAACACACGCACACACACACACACATACAGATCTATATATGTCAGAGTGGTCAGTATGATGGATGATAATACAGGTTTGACAGTCCAATCCACAGATCATTCTAGCCCAGCCTTCCACTGAACTATCTGTGACTGGGCCTGGCTTTCCAATTACTGGCACCGTACACAGGGAAACTGTCTGTCCAGGGAGCCCGGGCACAGGACAGGCTCTGAGCAAACATGCTGGCTACATAGCTTCCATAGCTTTATCTAATGTCTGACCAGGTTAGCTGCTGAGAAGTTGTATCTAATGTCTGAAAATGTGGTGGGGGAAGAGAGGAGAAGGGGGGAAGGGGTAAGAAAGAGGGGAAAGGGGGTGGGATTTAGGGAGGTATACACCTTAAAAACTTCTTATGGCTGGGGGGCAGTTTTGAGTTGCTTTGATGAAAAATCATACAATGTGATTTTCTGGATTTTTGTTTTAGATTCCGTCTCTCACAGTTGATGTGTACCTATGATAAAAATTACAGACCTCTACATGCTTTGTAAGTAGGAAAACCTGCAAAATCGGCAGTGTATCAAATACTTGTTCTCCCCACTATGTTTTTTCAAAATGCATTTTTTGGCAGAAATGCCTTATCGAACATTGTTGTATTCCATCCGTGAATACGAATAGAATTGTTAAATTACGAGCCTAGTTGGTTTAGCCACGGAAAAAGACAGGAACCCTCCCGCTAGCCAGGATTGGCTGAGATAATGGATGGGCTGGACATGCCGGGAGAGGAGTTTAGATTGGTCTGCCATATAGATCAGTCGTTTTTATTGCAAGTTACAAGTTATACTGTTAGTTAGCTAGCGAACGTTAGCTTGCTGGCTCACTAGCTAACGTTACGTGTATGATCTGTGTAGTAATATTATTCGATTCAGAAATTCATTTGCATGGCTAATTATAGCCTAATGTTAGCTAGCTAACATTGAACCTAGTTTGTTAGGTTTAGTTACCTGCAGATTCATACTACAACTATGACAATGTTTGTATTGGTAGTAGTATGAGTTGAGCTAGCTAGCTAGCTAGCTAAACAAAAGACTCCACTTCGGCCAGATTATTACATGACCCATCAAGTTAGTCAGGTGTGTCTGGGGGGGATTACAGTCATCTATTGTATTTCATGAAAATGTGTTGGTTGGGAGGTTGGTTATAGCATTTCCTTCACATGACCCATCAATTTAGACAAGTGTAAGCGTCATCTAATAACTGTAAAATATTTATGAAATATCTGGACACTTTCTGTTTTTGATTTTGCTACTATACAAGTAACCATTTCAGTGTACCGTTTACACATTTTGTATCCTAATCATGTGACAAATAAACTTAGATTTTACTTGATATAGTGCGTGTTCACCACATGGTCTCACATGTGAATCCTTAAGGGGTGGGTGGGGCTAAGGCTTAAGAGGGTGTGAATGATGCTGAATGGGTGTAGACAAAGAAGAGCTCTCCAGTAGGTGTACCAAAACATTCAAGGCCAGTTTCTAAAGAGTGAGGTTACAAGTTTATGAACTTTCAAAGCAGAATTATTTTCCACTGTTCCTCAACTGCTGTTTATGATATACCATTTTCTAGCTCCTTGTCTCTACTTTTTATCCAATGTCAAAAGAAACATTGGAAATTTTGCTACATAAGACCAAATCTAGACGGTCGGTCACGAAGGTCAACAGGCACAGTATCTGTATCTGTATCGGCTGGGAATGACAATGAAAAAGCAAAGGTGCACATTTTTATATTAGCAGAACATTGCTTCTATGGTATTATATTATGGGCTCTTTATTCTACCTGTTACTACATTTGAAAGTTAAAAAAACACTTAGTTTAGAATATCTACATAAATTTAGCAATTGCATTCTTATCATATTACTCTGCAGGCTACTGACCTATTTAAAGCTTCCTCTGGCCTCTGGACACCATCTGCCTGTAGTTATTGAACTCAACCTTGGTTTGTTGTGAGGAGTGGGGGGAAACAGCTGTGGGCAAGGTTCTGACAGATGGGTGTGTCTCTTGGTGGTGGCATGAACACACCCAACAAACACCCATATCAAACCACACCCCAAACTAACTCGCATTTGGCTTCTGTCATGGCCGGCAGCATTTTTTGAGGAGCAAGCCAAAAAACAAGGACCAACTCAACAGGTGCCGTTCCCCTTTAAGAATCAACGATGTCTGCAGAAAGAATGGGGTGTTATCTATGACATGACACATTGACTGGAAGAAAAATGATGGTTATTGAACTATAGTAAATTAAGTAGATTTACACCTGGTAACGGAAATGTGGTAAAGCAATATAATCATGGGTCCCGGATCTGAATTACACATGAATGCATAATTATGGATATGAATGGCATTCTCTTCCTGGTGATGTATACTAAAAACTTACACAAATGTATAAATATGCAATATCCTCCTTTGCATATTTGGGTATTATTCTACACACTGGTTATTATTTTAATGAGCTCCACACCCAAACAAGACCAAATTTGGTTGGTCCGGGCCGTACCAAATCTGAAACAATCATAGACGTCTATGTTTCACAAGTTTGGACATCCAAGTACAGCACAGTAGAGCTCAATAAAATAGTAGAGTTCAGTACAGTACAATACAATACAGAACAGAACAGTAGAGTTCCGTACCGTACAGTAATGTAGAGTATAGTTCAGTACAGTACAGTAGAGTTCAGTTCAGTTCAGTACAGAATAGTACAGTTCAGTGCAGTACAGTACATTAAATAATTTAAATCACTTAATACATTTTATCAGTAAAAACACTATAACTAATTGGTAAGGTCTACCTTTACTTGTTACTTCTGTGAACGTCCATTATCCTCCATCCTCATGAGGGAGAGAAATTTGAAAATATCTCAAAGATATGTGGGTTTTTGGTTATGGAATTTCAAGGCACAGGGCAATATTTCTTAAACTTAAAGAATGCAGAAAAAAAATCTCAAACGAAATGAAAGTGTTGATATTACTGTAGTTGGCAGGGGGTTTTAACATTATTGTGTTTGGATGAAATTCTAATACTTTTGAATACTTTTTCTGGTATATGTTTTCCAAGACCCATTTTCCATCTGTTTGACCAGAAATTAAAGCTTTAGCTTATTCCAAATTTTTAGGATGAAAAATTGTTGAAGAATGTATATATATATATATAAGTGGAGCCTGGTGACTTCAACAATTAAGACGGATGGGAGACCCAGGGTATAGGCATTGAACGCACAGAGATCTCAAAGTGTTTTTCAAAAATCTTCAAAAAAGTAATTATTTTAACCTAAAGCATTAATAAAGACATTTATAGTACAATATTATAGGGAATGGGAATGAGAGGGCTACTTACACAGTGTTTGGAAGGGATCACAGCAGTGATTGAATGAGGGTATGAGGCAAGAGTTGAGGTGTTCAGAAGACAAAAAACAATAACACAACACACTACACAGTTAGACCAAAGAGCTAAGAATGAGTTAGTCCAAGCAAGGAGTCAAATCATTGATGTGAAATAATGTAATTGTGTTTGTGTATGTGATTAACTCTGCATAGAGTAATGAGAGAAGATTGATAGAGCTACTCACAGTGCTTGAAGAGGAAACATTCAATGTGCCAGTGGATGAGTGGGCACGTGAGACGTGGCTTCAGTTCATGTCAGTACAGAGTTGACAATGGTAGTAGAGTGGATTGACTGGTCATCGCCTCTTAATCAGTGAACAGGAGGGGACTTAGCTGGAAATACAAATAGCAGATGCATTCCATTACAGCTGTGCCATCGTAGGTTTGAACAAGTTTCTTCGTGAAGTTAAACACAGAGTTCACATCTCGCCCACTTGACACATCAAAGTAGCCCAATAATCATTCCTGAATAACGCCCTGATCATGCACATACCTGATGATAACTGACAACTGCAAGCAGACTGGTGGCACCATAGGTCCCAGAGCAGGGGGGCAATCTTTACCCCCTGGGGCCCGGAGTTTGTCCTTATCTTTTAACCTAACCAGGAAAACTCTGGACCCTATAAGGTATGACAGTTTTATCAGGTGATATGGTTTTAAAAAACTGGAAAAAACTCCTGGCCCTGGGGGGGGAGGGGAGGGGGGGTGAAGACCCTGTCAAACTGCAGAAACCTTATACTTGTTCATATTCGTTATATTTAGACTAGATTAGGAAGGGGATTCCGTCTACCCAGATGCAGAGAAAACAACTGATAGAAAATAGAACTCACAGGGCTGAGCTTGCTTTATGAACGTTTGCATCGTGCAGATCTATTCAACTGTAGGCTTTATAAAAAATGAACTCACATCTGTCATCATTATTATGTTGATTGATTAATTCCAGTTAATCATTTTGGATTGAAAACATATTGGCAGCCTTGTTAGCCCAAATTTGAAATTAAACCAAATTTGATCACATTCACATTTTCACCTGACACACAAATGGACTATAAATACATAACGTTACCAATCAGTTACCATGACCAAATGGACAGTGCACATAGGCTGTATGCATCTGCTCTTATTAGTAGCCTACAGTTGATCAGACTGAAAAAGTGTCTAGTTTTCATCCCGTACAGCATGTCAGATCTCTAATGTTTAGGTGTAGGCTAGGCTGCTGCAACATTTATATCAAGAGTTTTTGCTTGTGTCTGTCAGGAGTGATTATGTGTTTTCATTTTCGCTAAATAAATACCGGAGGAAAGTGGAAAGTCTACTTGAGCATATGTGGAAAAATGTGCTGCGTCAACCTCTCTATAATCTTTTTTAATGGATGATGCGATGGAAGGTATGAAATGAGTCAAGTTGTATATGTTCAGTAAGTAAAGCATTGTTATCTGCTCATTGTAGTTTCCCTTGTCGGTGGAACTTTCCTTCTCGTATTGTCCTCCAAAAGCAACTTCTTGCAGGCCCAAAAACGCAAGGGTTTTGCTAACTGCTTGAGAACATCTCTGTTTCTTCTAACTTTCTCCTTGTGTCGCAGGCTTCCGTCATGATCGATGCAGATTGCTTTCCCAGAAGCTTGAATCTGATGTGGGCATTTATATGCTGCCTGCTCTTCAGTGACCACAGAGATTAGCGTCCCATCCGAAAGACGGCACCCTACACAGGGCAATGTCCCCAATCAGTGCCCTGGGACATTGGGATATTATTTTGATCAGAAGAAAAAGTGCCTCCTACTGGCCCTCCAACACCATTTCCAGCAACATCGGGTCTCTCATCCAGGGACTGACCAGGATCAACTCTGCTTAGCTTTAAAGGCAAGCCAGCAATGGGATGCAGAGTGACATGTTGCAGGCATATGATGTGCGCCTGTGTTAACAGGCCTGGTATCTAGTGGCTCTGTAGAACAGTTTATTCTCTCTGCTTCTGAACACTGCTGGAGGAGAGTAGTGGCCAACCCTGATCCTTGCCTGACCTCTGAGCATGGAGTATGGTCCATTCACACTACACACTCTCTGCTCCTGCTGTGCGTTGTGATGTGTGTCTGTGTGTGTACATGTGTGCGTGTCTGTGGGCATGTGTGCGTGTCTCTGTGCGTTTCAACATTTTTATGTGTGTGTGCAGGAAGAGTTGCTGAACAGAGGCAGATATTGACACAGCATTAACATGAGTGAAAATATTTGGACTGTGTGGAAACCTTGGGAGGAACTCCTGGACATGGCATAGTAAAACAAACCTCTGACATCAATACTCAATCACACTATCGCTGACCCTCCCAGACATTTTTCTAAGGGTTAGGTGTTTGTCTAAGAAGAAGCATAGTGGAGCTTCGTTGTTACAGGCTAGGTGGGTAACAGTGAAATGTTTGGCCATGAATGGAAAACAGTCAAATATGTCAAGATCAGATGTTTTAAATATTTCCAGGCTTCAGATAACCTATATCGAAATATGTCCAAACCCACCTCCTTGCCAACTTTTGCCTGAGTCCTGATTCTAGGTAAATAAAGGAATGTTGGGAAACAACACTGCCTACAGTATAATCACATAGACTCCTCACTCCCCCGTGGAGGAGATCATTCACGAGAGATCGATTGCAGACAGCTGGTAGAGGAAGAGGGAGGAAGAAAAGGGGTGTATACTATGAATGCCAACGTTAGAACATTATACACTTTAATTTTAGTAATTTAGTAGACACTCTTATCCAGAGCAATTTATAGGAGCAAGTAGGGTTAAGTGTCTTGCTCAAGGGCACATCAACAGATTTTTCACTTAGTTGGCTCTAGGATTTGTGTGTGTATGTAATGAGAGCTCTATTGTGTTCTGCCAGTTAACAGGTGCAGCGTGGGAGGTAGTGTCATCAGACCTTTGGGAGGACAGCTGCCTCTATGGACCATGATCCTCTCTGTCTGTCCCTTAAGTAAACATCCAAAGAAGCTGTCACATGCTGATGGATACTCAATATCTGTCAACCGCTTAAGCTCCTCCATTTCTCACTCTTGTTCTCTAACGACCTCTTTCTTGGTTAATTTATGAAGCAAGTGATTGGTCTCTTTTGAGATGCGGTCCTATTTCCTGCCTTTTACACTTATCCTGCACATAATGTGTAATGAAATCAACATACCTATGTGTGAAGGGCTATAATTAGAGGAGTATGACATCAATGGTCATCAGTTGGGCTGTGGTGGTCACTAAATCTTGCCAGCCAGTGATTGTCAAACAAATAACTGTCGGTTTCACGGTAATTGACCGTTAATGATCATAAACACATTTGGCATTTCCTGGCTTCCATACATAGCCTACAAGCCATTTAAAAAAATATAATAAATCCATGTAATTTAGCCTACACCTTCACAATTAATCCATTATTTATTTTAGACAAGTCTAAAAAAGCATGATATGAAGAAAATATCGTTTATTTTAGTAGAAAATAAGAGCATTACTCTTGAGTTGTCCTTGCTGTATGTTAAGTCCTGATGTGGCTATGCCAAATGCCTGTGGGCTACACTAGTTCATTTAGCAGATAAGATGTGTTTATAATTCCGTTATTTTATATTATTTAATAGTACGAAGAATACAATTGAACAAAGCAGAATAAAATATAAATCATTTTCTCCAAACGATTTGAGGGAGTGCGCACATGCCGCAAATCTGTGTTGAGCGGTTAAGAAAGAAATAGGTACTCCTATGCTTATTTTAGAGTTAGTAATGTAACTTTAGTTGTTCTACAAATGTTGGGCTATATGTTTTGATTTTCAATGCATTGTAAGGCTGCATGATGACAGTCTAATGATAATTTGTAAATAGTCGTTTGAAAAGCATGGGCTCTACTTAGTTTTTTGCGCAGGCTGTACACACTCCAATAGTCTCTCATTCACAATTTTACAAGCACTTGATAATGCCTCGAATTCCACGGCGGCATCCCCTTTGTGGCCGTAATGCACACTAAAACAAATCCATGCCTTTTGCGGTCCGGAGTGCTGCTTTGTGCTCTTCTTCCTGAATGTGCTGTGCAGTCCGAAGGGTCAGACACATCCGGGACGCAACTGAGCGCGCCCTAATCCAATTCTGAGCTGCATATTGAACATATTGGAAGAACTGTCCACATTTACTTTTCGTCAGCCAACAAGATGAGCAGGCCTAACGAACAGCAAAAGTACTAGACTTTTAGCACAAAAGTCCATCTATTCTATTCTGTGCGAGAAATAAGTATTCCAAACATAGTTTCGGACAGTTGTGGGATGCGATAGAATACCAAAATAATACAACCACTAGCATAAAAAAACGTGGGGCTCCCGAGTGGCACCGCGGTCTAAGGCACTGCATCTCAGCACAAGAGGTGACTGAATCACATCCGGCTGCGATTGGGAGTCCTGGAGGCGGCACACACTTGGCCCAGCGTCATCTGGGTTTGGCCGAGGTAGGCTGTCATTGTAACTAAGAATTTGCTCTTACCTAGTTAAATAAAGGTTAAATTAAAATGACGCAACAGATTGTAACGTTTAATTTAAAATGTTGATAGGCTATTTCTTCACATTCTAAGCGCAGTGTAACGTTGACTTTGGGAGTCGGAAAGCAAGTGGTTAGTTTAATAATAAGCGTACAGAAATGAAACACATCGTCAATACTGCCTGGGGAATGGAACTAAGGGAGTGACAGATATAGGGGAGGTAATCAGTGAAGTGATGGAGTCCAGGTGTGCCCAGTGATGAAGCGTGGGTGCGCGTAATGGTGAATGCCAGAACCGGTGGTTAGTAAACCGGAGAGGTCGAACGCCAGTGGGGAGGAGTGGTAGTATACGTGACACGCAGCAATGCGGACATGATAGTAGGGTATAAGCTCGAATGTGAACGGAAAACACCATTATCTAAATTGACAGCAAATGCAATCATGAATGTAATGCTTTTATTATAAAGGTGAATTTTTATGGTGAAAATGACCTTACCCAAACTTGAAACTCACCCGCTGTTTATATATGCCAGTTATAAGAAGTTATTTGGTCACTTTAGTTGTGATACCAACTTTATTAAAACATATAGGCCTATGGACTGGGCTACATGAGGTGTGATACTAACCTTTTAAAACATATAGGCCTATGGACTGGGCTACATGAGGTGTGATACTAACCTTATTAAAACATATAGGCCTATGGACTGGGCTACATGAGGTGTGATACTAACCTTATTAAAACATATAGGCCTATGGACTGGGCTACATGAGGTGTGATACTAACCTTATTAAAACATATAGGCCTATGGACTGGGCTACATGAGGTGTGCGACTATAATTAAATTTCTATTTTATTTTTAAGGCTTTAGTTCTTATGCTGGGCATCATTCACAGCTGATAATATCAATCCATCAATTAAATGTATTTATAAAGCCCTTCTTACATCAGCTGATGTCACAAAGTGCTGTACAGAAACCCAGCCTAAAACCCCAAACAGCATATGTAATTCACAAGTAATATTGTCACCCATCAGACGATTCTTGATTTAATCTTGTCTTTACATATACTAAATAATATATGTGTGACGTTTGTTTTGATTTAGAATGTACCATTATCATACACCTGTATTGAAACAGGGGCAGCGGAATAAATACATGTCATCTATGCACTTAAATAGCGAATGAAGGATGCTTTTCCCGTGGTTTATTTTCTTGCCAGCCAGGTAGACTATGCTCCAGTTTTAAATATAAGCAATGTGCTTAATATTAGGAAAAGTTGAGAAAAATATATAGTAGGCCCAGCCAATAGAAAGCTGATGGGATCCTCCTCTTTTTAATAGAGACCACCACTCTCTTTTCTCCCGCAATTACATAGCCTATAGAAATCTTGCGCAACATGAGCTCATGGGCTCTCATGAAGTGTTTGATTAGATTTTCTTATACATTTGCATTGATGTCAGCGTGATTAGTGGGACAATAGAGTGCTGACTACCAGGCAGTTAGCAAGTTTGGTAGGCTACTAAAGACCAGCAGCAGCATCAGAGCCTAATTACCGTGACTAAACGGTCATGTGGAATTTGACTGCCATCATTACTCGCCTGTGTGGCGGTAATACGGTCACGCAACAGCACTAATCATGAGGTTACAAACATATTTCCAACATCAGAGAAACATCATATTACAACCTTATACTCTGCTAAGCCTGAGCAGTATCAGATGTCGTCTAAATGGCAACAGCTAGAGAATAATAGCTAGAGAATAATGATAATGTTGTCATTATTATTAATGATACTAATAATGACGCACACACACACACATACACACACAGCAGCTAGAGACTGGAACAATGTACAAAAAACAATTCAACTGGAAAGTTTTTCTGTCTCTCAGCTTTTAAGGACTCAGTCATGGACATTTTCACTGACATTCGATGCTGTTATTTTGTAGGAGTTATTTTGTAGCTGTTATGTGAAACAATAACGTAGGCTTCTGACTGTGGTGTCTGTTTTCTGTCTGTCTGCACTGCTATTGTTGTTGCTTCCTCGTTGATTTCTCTGTTCAGTAGTGCTATGTCTCTGTTATTGCGGTCTGCCATGTTTTGCATTGTTGTGA
This sequence comes from Oncorhynchus mykiss, assembly GCF_013265735.2. Classification (NCBI taxonomy): domain Eukaryota; kingdom Metazoa; phylum Chordata; class Actinopteri; order Salmoniformes; family Salmonidae; genus Oncorhynchus; species Oncorhynchus mykiss. The sequence continues at coordinate 33,267,083 of NC_048565.1, forward strand.
TATACCTTCTCGTCATAATGTGCTTTGTTTCTTCCTACTTTGTCCCTTGTGCTGTTGTCTGCCCTTCTTAATGCTTGTGCCATGTTGTGTTGTTGCCGTAGGTCTCCCTTCATGTAGTGCGGTGGTGTCTCTCTTGTCTTGTTGTGCTTTGTTCCCAATGTCTGTCAGCTGAACAGCATTTACCCCCAAGCCATAATACTGCTAAATAGTTAGTCCAGAGAGTTAAATAGTCAACCAAATACCTATCTGCACAGCCCCTTTTTTGACTCATCACATACGCTGCTGCTACTGGTTATTATCTGTCCCGTTGACTATTCACTTTATCCCTACCTACATCTACATATCTACCTCAATTAGCCAAGTTATTGTTACTGATTGTGTATTTATTATTACTTGTATTATTGCATGCTATTACTTTTCTATTGTTTCTCTTTTTTGTCTCTCTGCATTGTTGGGAAAGGCCCGTACGCATTTCACTGTTAACCTACACCTGTTGTTTATAAAGCATGTGACAAATACAATTTGATTAGATTTTTGATTTGATGTATCTGTGCTGTTGCCAAGTCTGTTCTGTCTACTGTATGTTGTCCGTCTTGTCTTCTTTTAATCCCCACCCCCTGCCCCACAGGAGGCATTTTTCCTCTTGCCAGGCTGTCATTGTAAGTAAGACACACAAACACACACACACATAACTTTCATCACATGCACAAAATGCAGTGAGCACAATAACCGGAACGTTTCAAATAGATGGGCATTCTATTCCGTCCATGTGACTAAAGATAATCAGAATCAGAGAAATGAATGTCTCTTTGAAGAAAATGGAAAGACCTGAAGGAAAGTGGACTCCAAAGAGCTATAGTTTTGTTCAATGTTAGAGTTTTATAAACATACTAAGGAGTGTTGACAATATATGTCACACACACACACACACACACACACACACACACACACACACACACACACACACACACACACACACACACACACACACACACTGGAGAAAGAACAGACTAACAGCAGGATCTTCTGGAGAAGAGTACACACTAATAACAGGGGCTCAGACAGATGAGAGAGAAGAGGGGGAGAAGGGAGAGAGTAAAGTAGGGAATGAGAGAGGAAGGGAAATACAAGAGATTCAATGGAGACAGCAGGAGAGAAGGAAAGTGGCAAGTGAGAGTACAATTTTTTATATCAGGAAAATGAAGAGTGAGAAATACGGGACATGAAGCACAAAAGAAAGGGAGAGAAAATAAAAGGGAGAAACTTAAAAGGCTGGATAAACTTAGTCTCTGGTCCATGTTAATGCTGCAGGAAAAGGGTGGTAGAGGATTGAGTAAGGAGTGGAGGACGACAGGGAGAGAGGGAGGAGAGCAAGAGAGAGGTGGACGGCAGCGCTGTGTGGTGCTCTGCGGAGTGGAGAAGGGCAGTATTCCTTGGAGTGTGTGGGGGAGAGGCTGACCCTTAGAGACACACAGCAGACTGCACTTCAGCTGTCAGAGGGAGAGGGTGGGGGGGGTAGCTAATGCTAGAGAGATATTTCTTCTCATTAGCCGGGGTCAAAAGTCAGCCATGAGCAGGAGAAGGAATGATTGACACACACACACATTCTGGTATGTATCCTCTGTTCTGAGCAGTGGAAACAGTTCACACTAGTAAGAACAGTTGTTTGGATAACCCCTGCCTGTTCAGTGAAGAGAGAGAGAGAGAGAACGAAAGAGAGAACACGAGAAAGAGATAGAGAACATAGAACAGAGCAGAGACCACACGTCCGGCACGAGTCTCCCTTTCCTCTCTGCCTCTACTGCGTCTCCTGGGCAAGCAGCCAGAAAGACACTGCCTCCGTTGGATCCTGAAAGAAAACAAGCTGAGGATACCGCAGCGCTGCCTTAGACAGAAGGACAACATTTACAGCAAGACTTTGGAAGGAGTAGCAGCAGTATACGTTTTCCTTCATTTGCTCAGACAGAAAGAAGATACAACATTCCTATCACAAGAAGGACAAGAGGTACTGTACAGACAAACAGAGTCGGACAGACAGATGGAGAACAGTAGTGGTCATGCAGCCGTGACTGTAACAGCTGGAGTGCTCTCTCCCTCGCCTGAAACAGTTGCTTTTAAGAGCTGCATTCCTCACACCCTCTCATTCAGAAACTAGTAGTCGTATAGGATCTTCCCTCATAAAGAGTGACACAAGACTGCAGTAGTCCCTACAGAACAGTACAGGCTTTAGGAGTGCAGTTGAAGGACACAGTGGATAGTGAGTTACCTGTGGTCAGAGACTGGATTACTGCCTTTTCATACAGAGGATAGTTGGAGGATGATACTGCATATCTGATTCAATATAACAGACCCTGGTCATAGAACCTGGACTCCCCCGGTTGGATATTTCCTACTCTTCCCTTGGACTTAAGTGTTGATTCACTCTGGATTGGCTTACTCCCTGCTTAGTGACCGGGTGTGTGTGTTTGTGTGTGTGTGTGATTGATTGTGTGTATGTGTATCAGGATGGAGTGTGTGAGGAGTGTGTTTCTGATGATGTGTGTTTTCCTGTGGAGCTCAGCACACTCAGCCCAGAGTGTCTACCCCAGGATACGACTCTCTCATAAAGGTAGGCATCAGGCACTGGAGTGAGTGTAGACATTGGCTAAGCATCAGCATTAATGACATATCCATACAATGTACACTAAAGCCCTAACTAGTCAAAGCATGCTTTATGGAAACAAACATTCTTGTTCCAGCTACGTTATAGTACATTGAGAATCAGACAGGTGTGTCAGTGAAAATATGACATGTAGACACCTCTACACAACCCCTGAACTTTCCGACAGAATCATTTTCCAATTGCTCCATGACATCCATTTGCCGTGGGGACGAACTGATCAATAGTGCATATCGATTGGAACAAATTATAGAGAGTTGGAAAACATGATGCAACCTGCAGAAATAAGGTCATGCTCTCCTCAATTGCTCGTGTGTGCCCCTACACAGTAACAGTCAAAAGTTTTGACACACCTACTCATTCAAGGGCTTTTCTTTATTTTTACTATTTACTACATTATAGAATAATAGTGAAGACATCAAAACTATGAAATAACACATATGGATTTATGTAGTAACAAAAAAACTGTTAAATAAATCAAAATATATTTTATATTTGATATTCTTCAAAGTAGCCACCCTTTGCCTTGATGACAACTTTGCACACTCTTGGCTTTCTCTCAACCAGTTTCACCTGGAATGCTATTCTAACAGTCTTGAAGGAGTTCCCACATATGCTGAGCACTTCTTGGCTGCTTTTATTTCACTCTGCAGTCCAACTCATCCCAAACCTTCTTAATTGGGTTGAGGTCGGGTGATTGTGGAGGCCAGATCATCTGATGCAGCACTCCATCACTCTCCTTCTTGGCCAAATAGCCCTTACACAACCTGGAGGTGTGTTGGGTCATTGTCCTGTTGAAAAACAAATGATAGTCCCACAATGTGCAAACATGTTGGGATGGCATATCGCTGCAGAATGTTATGGTAGCCATGATGGTTAAGTGTGCCTTGAATTCAAAATAAATCACTGACAGTGTCACCAGCAAAGCACCGCCACACCATCACACCTCCTCCTCCATGCTTCACAGTGGGAACCACACATGCACAGATCATCCTTTCACCTACTACGTATCTCACAAAGATATAGCGGTTAGAACCAAAAAGCTAAAATCTGGACTCATCAGACCAAAGGAGAAATTTCCACCAGTCTAATGTTCATTGCTCGTGTTTCTTGGCCCAATCAAGTCTTTATTATTGGTGTCCTTTAGTAGTGGTTTCTTTGCAGCAATTCAACCATGAAGGCCTGGTTCACACAGTCTACTCTGAACAGTTGATGTTGAGATGTGTCTGTTGTGAATTATTTTTAGGGGCTGCAATTTCTGAGGCTGCTAACTCTAATAAACTTATCCTCTGCAGCAGAGGTAACTCTGTGTCTTCCTTTCCTGTGGCGGTCCTCATGAGAGACAGTTTTATCATAGCGCTTGATGGTTTTCGCGACTGCACTTGAAGTAACTTTTAAAAATCTTGAAATGTTCCTCATTGACTGACCTTCATGTCTTAAAGTAATGATGGACTGTCGTTTCTCTTTGCTTATTTGAGCTGTTCTTGCCATAATATGGACGTGGTCTTTTACCAAATAGGGCCATCTTCTGTATACCACCTCTACCTTGTCACAACAGAACTGATTGGCTCAATCATTAAGAAGGAAAGAAATTCCACAAATGAACCTTTAACAAGGCACACCTGTAATTTTAAATGCATTCCAGGTGACTAGCTCATGAAGCTGGTTGAGAGAATGCCAAGAGTGTGCAATGCTGTCATCAAGGCAAAGGGTGTCTACTTTAAATAATCCCAAATATGAAATGTATTTTTATTTGTTTAACACTTTTTTAGTTACTACATGATTCATGATGTGTTATTTCATAGTTTTGATGTCTTCACTATTATTTTACAATGTAGAAAATAGTCCAAATAAAGAAAAACCCTTGAATGAGTAAGTGTGTCCAAACTTTTGACTGATACTGTGTAGAGTATCGTTATCTACTGTTATCTAAGACCTACACAGTCTCTGCTGTGAGAAACTGTCAATGAGTATAAAGATGACTCAATGTCAGAGTTTTTAACCTCAGATATGGCATAGTGAAGATTGTTTAGTGAAGTGTGTGTTTTCTCCCTGACTGTCTTGGGTGCATGTTAGAGAGTTTTTTTTTTGTTCTTCTTGTTGTTGAATAGAGGATTGTTTATTTCCTCAGACCACAGTGGTTGGCATTCCACAATGTGGCTTTCTCTACTGTTATACCGGTGGGTTGAGAGATGGGAATACTCCTGAGGGTATAGTGGTGTGTATGCACTGGTGCGTGTGTTTGTATGTGTGTGTCCATTGTGTGTGTGTGTGTTTTCTCTTCTGTTTATTTAAATAGTATATTTTAGGGATTATGAGGCTCTGACTTTGTAGTAAACACATCTCTTCTCTCTCCACAGTTACTTTAAATTCTATAGCAACAGTAACACAGATAATTCTACATAAAAAAGGTGTTGGCCATGGTTGAGAGTACGTGTGGAATTTTTATGGTCAATAAATTGTATATGTGTAAGGGGCAGAGGCATGGAACAGGAATGAACAGCGTGGTATATCCACATGGCACCCTGCTATGAGGACTCACTGTGCCTGGCTATGGCTTGTCTTTAACAGCAATATTTTCCCTCATCACCACCCTGGTTTAGATAAATTCTCACGTTGAATTACCTTATTATATAGATGGAGGCAGGAGAAGGAAAGGGAATGGAGAGAAGAGGAAATGAGAGGTAGAAAGTTCATGAATAATTTAAGAAGAGAGAGATGAGGCCGGGAGGCAGGGAAGGAAAGAGAGAAGAGCGAGTGAAGAAATTGAGAGAAAAAGAGAGAAAGGAGAACAACAGGGAGGGAGAGAGCAGAGTTGTTTGGTTAGTGGAGCATGATAGGCGGGTATATTGACAGAGACCCTTGCTGTGTGTTGGGCTTTGCTGATGTGTTCAATCATAAACGTCACAGCAATAACAGTAATAAACCACTGGGCACACCATGTCATTTGAACGTGTAAATGTGGGTAATATTTGGTTGAGATGTTGATCATTGAGATTTCAACCTTTATTCACCCACTCAAAAAGACAGCCTACAGTTATTTTATTTTGGTACTATAGTTGATTATTATACTTGAGGAATAATCAACTACATTTAAATATTGGTGTGAGGTTAAGAACACATTATGATCGGATAGTCCCAAAGCGCACCATGAATTCAACGGGTATTAACACCAATCCATGAAGTGTGTAAAGTAGATGTTTAGAAGTAGTTGCCATTGTGATGTAGGCTTCTTTACATTAAATAAGGATAATAGCCTGAGTCAAGAATAGGAAAACAAACTGTATCAACCAGAATGCTCTTGAAAAGCACCCCGATACATTTCTACTCATGCTGCAAAATGTATCTTCCAGATTTAGGGTTTATACTACTGTTGGCTATTGTCATTCTGTGTATCACAATTAGAGCAGTAACTTGAAACACCATTGGCTAAACCTTTATCCATGTAAAAACGGTGTCGAAGTCAAGAATGGTTGAAATAAAAAATGTATTGCATCACAAAATAGATTTACAATGCAAAAACATAAATAAAAAAGCCCCAAAATGGATTTCTGTTAGAGGCTTCGGAACTGGTTTTCATGCTTTTAATTTTCATCCCCTTACTCATTGGCCCTCCCACTGCCCCCCTTGCGGTCGGGCGTATATTTCAGGCAGGTTGACATCGGCTGTAGTATTCCTGCCTCTGTAGTCTTTGATTCGCCAAGACTCACATCTGCTGTAAAGGGGGAAAACAAATATTATCTAGAGAAGATATTGAAATGTCGTAAAATGTCATGATTTGGATTCCCCTGTACCTACAATGACGCTGCAAAGGTTGGAGTCCTCAAAGGTCCTTTCCCTTTGTTTCATATTTATCATATACATGAGGCCATTTGTCTGGTTTCAGTCTAGAACACAATATAGGTACTTCACAAGCAACACACCATGACCTAATTTAAAATTGTAACACATATGTAACAGTTTACTAGTGCATTACTCTCTTCACCCAGTCCGGGATGTCTTTCCCCCCAGATTTCAGATCAGAGATAAATGTAATTTTACAAAAGGACACTAATGCATTACACATGCACAGGATTTTAACATCCAGTACTTTATGGCAATATGTCATTCAATTCATACCATTTGAAACATTTAATTTCTCACCATGTATTTTCAAAAATCGTTCTCCATTAGCTTCTCTTCCATCTTTAGTAAATCTTCCTCCGTTTCGTTCAGGTTGAAATTGAATACCTCAACCGGACTAGGGCGACTGTCTTGAAGAGGTCACGGATCTCACAAAGGAGATATATGCCTCTTGAAAGTCTGAAAGAAAGTAGTTTTACATTTGTTCACTTCCAAGTATAAACAGTTTAATTTCAATGTCATTCAAAATGGTTTAAAAAGAAATGTGTCATACTTAGGTCTGATTCTTTGCAATGCTTTGGTGAGGGGGATCTCTCATCTGAAGAGGCAGAAGCAGAGTCTTGCACATGACCATCCCTGGAGCATGAAAGCTCAACATTTTCTGCAATAAAATATTGGACATCATAGCAATTCTTGGTAAAATTAGAATGCCTTCCCCAAATACATCAGTCAAGAATGAGAAATAGGAGTTGGCTTAAGTTGTGAAGGATCCTCTCACTATAATCACTTGGTGGCTTGGTTTTAGTTTGCCATTTCTCTATCCCCACACTTGGTGGCTTGTGTGGTGTTTTAGTTTGCCATTTCCCCTCACCACCAATAATTGGTGGCTTGCAGGGGGTTTTAGCCTTTTGCTTCTTAGTGGCACTGGCTTTCTGGTGTGTCGGAGCAGATTTTAGTTGGGGCTTGGTTTGGCCTACAAAAATAACACATGCAAGTGTAACATAACGTCCAGCATCTTTCTACACAAATTTGTAAGGCAAACTAAACACAATCTAATTTTACCAAACTTTTATTAACCAAAGTTTGAAATGGAGAGTTTCATACTTGCGTCTGTCACAGGAAAAGGGTCTGATCCTTTGCAGCGATTTGGTGAGGTGGATTCCACAATTAAGAAGTCAGAAAGAGACCACTCCCTCATGCTCCAGGGTTAAGCCATGTGAGAGACAAAGAGAATTCGCTGTAAGAAAAGATTGGTCAACATCATGCCAATTGTTTTTAAAATTAGAATAGCTTTCTGAGACAAAATGATCAAGAGTAAGGAGTTGGCTTAAATTGTGATGATTGGTCCTCACCGTCATTACTTGGTGGCTTGTGCTGTGTTTTAGCCTTTTGCTTCTTGGTAGCAGTGGCATAGGTTCTGGTTCTTCAGGGCAAATTTTGATGGGGGCTTGGGTAGACCTTTCCCTGAAAATAAACATGCAAGTGTAAAATACCATCCAGCCTGTTTCTACAAACATTTGTCATGTTTTTTTTTTTTAAAGTGGAAGACTTAAAAAGTAAACCTAAACACATTACCAAACATTAAACCAAAATTCTACAACAGAATAGGGGCTTGGGCATTAACCTCCCAAGCCCCTAGCCCCTAGCCTGGTGATCCAGATGGATGTCAGCTCAGTTTCACGTTTGTTTCACTACACTAACAATGGTGAAAATGGAGTGATTCTCTCTGGGTTGAGGCTACCTTCACACACGCTTGTAGATTTGAAAGGATCAGTTACAGTAACGTGGTAAAATGTCCTCCCAGTCAATCAAAAGGCAAGACGGTTGTTCAGTGGTTAGGGTCTAGGGACAAGGGGCTGATTAGTAATCAGCATTGCAGGCTACTATACTTACTTGGAGGAAGTAGTTGCGTGTGGTGGGATTCTAAACACAACAGAATAAAAAAAGATAGAGAATGAAAACCATGCCAAGCAAATTTCATTTACACAAACTGTCAAATTGTGTTAAAATATAACCATTACAAATAATTGTAATGTACTTATCTTTCTGTTTCTCTTGGAGATCTCCACTTCACTGGTTTTGGGGATTGACATCTTCACATTGCTGTTTTGATTCTGAATGGTGGGGTGAGGTTTCGAACTATTGCACAGTCATTTTTAACAACCAGCAGTTTTCACTTGTTGCATTTTTAAGTATAATGTATCTTCCATTTACCCGATGTCAGTTTTATCCTCAGAAGCTGGAATGACTTCCATTTAAGAGAGTGTGTGGAGCAATCATTTATTACTTTGTCATATTTATTTGGGGGCCACCACACAGTTTGGTCTTTGATCCAGTACTCTGCAATAACATCTACTTCCTTCTAATTTTCCATCAACACAGCATCATGGCCCACATCCTCTGAGATTAGAACCTGGGGAAATACAGACAATATAATAGAAAGTACTGACACTAAAAACCATGACAATGTATAACGCAAGTCTCATACCTTCATCAGTGCTGTACAAACAAATTAAGAAGACGCGTACTTAAGTCACACCTGCTGTGCATAACAGGCGCAACAGGTACAAACAGATAGTGGATTAGAGACTTGCGAATTGGGAGTCAATGCATATCAACGAGGACTATAGTATAAGAGTATCAAAAATGGACTATTTAAATGTCACATATAATCTATTGCTTCTGATATTGTAAAGTTGTCATGTACTGTCATGTTGTCTTGTCTCTGTCCTTTCCCTTCACCCTGTCTCCCTCTGCTGGTCGTGTTAGGTTACCTTTTCTCCCCCGCTTTCCCCCAGCTGTCCCTTGTCTCCTCTAACTACCCATTCACCCCGTTCCCCACCTGTTCCCTTTTTTCCCTCTGATTAGGTCCCAATATCTCTCTCTGTTTCTGCTCCTGTCCTTGTCGGATTCTTGTTTGTTTGTGTCATTCATGCCTGAACCAGACTGTCGTCATGTTTGCTGTAACCTTGTCCTGTCCTGTCGGAATCTGCCGGTCCATCTGAGCCTACCTATGTTTGGTAATTAAAGAAGCTCTGTTTAAGTTGATTCGCTTTTGGGTCCTCATTCACTCACCATAACAGAAGAATCCGACCAAGAATGGACCCAGCGACTTCGGATCCTCTCCACTCAGCCGTCGAGATCCAGGGAGCGATGCTAGGCAGACACAAGCAGGAATTGTCTGCTGCTCGACATGCCGTTGAGACCCTGGCCACCCAAGTCTCCAACCTCACAGAACAGGTTCACCATCTCCGCCTCGATCCACCGGCCACTTCCAGGGCTTTCGAATCTCCGGAGCCCAGAATCAATAACCCGCCGTGTTACTCTGGGGAGCCCACTGAATGCCGCTCGTTCCTCACCCAGTGTGATATTGTGTTTTCTCTCCAGCCCAACACTTACTCCAGGAGCACTGCTCGTGTCGCCTACGTCATATCTCTCCTTATTGGACGGGCTCGTGAGTGGGGCACGGCAATCTGGGAGGCAAGGGCTGAGTGTACTAACCAGTATCAAGACTTTAAGGAGGAGATGATACGGGTTTTTGATCGATCTGTTTTTGGGGAGGAGGCTTCCAGGGCCCTGTCTTCCCTATGTCAAGGCAATCGATCCATAACAGACTACTCTATTGAGTTTCGCACTCTTGCTGTCTCCAGTGGCTGGAACGAGCCGGCCTTGCTCGCTCGTCTTCTGGAGGGTTTCCGCGCAGAGGTAAAGGATGAGATTCTCTCCCGGGAGGTTCCTTCCAGCGTGGATTCCTTGATTGAACTCGCTATTCGCATTGAGCGACGGGTTGATCTTCGTCACCGAGCTCGTGGAAAGGAGCTCGCGCTCTCCGTCGCCTCCCTCCCCGCATCACTACCATCTTCCTCTGCCGGCTCGGGTGCTGAGCCCATGCAGCTGGGAGGTATCCGCATCTCGACTGAGGAGAGGGAACGGAGAATCACCAACCGCCTCTGTCTCTATTGCGGTTCCGCTGGTCATTTTGTCACTTCATGTCCAGTAAAAGGCCAGAGCTCGTCAGTAAGCGGAGGGCTACTGGTGAGCGCTACTACTCCTGTCTCTCCTTCAAGATCCTGCACTACCTTGTCGGTCCATCTACGCTGGACCGGTTCGTCAGCTTCCTGCAGTGCCTTAATAGACTCTGGGGCGGAGGGCTGTTTTATGGACGAGACCTGGGCTCGGGAACATGACATTCCTCTCAGACAGTTAAAGGAGCCCACGGCCTTGTTCGCCCTGGATGGTAGTCCTCTCCCCAGGATTCAGCGTGAGACGCTACCTTTAACCCTCACTGTTTCTGGTAATCATAGTGAAACCATTTCTTTTTTAATTTTTCGTTCACCTTTTACACCTGTTGTTTTGGGCCATCCCTGGCTAGTTTGTCATAATCCTTCCATTAATTGGTCTAGTAATTCTATCCTCTCCTGGAACGTCTCTTGTCATGTGAAATGTTTAATGTCTGCTATCCCTCCTGTTTCCTCTGTCTCTTCTTCACAGGAGGAGCCTGGTGATTTGACAGGGGTGCCGGAGGAATATCACGATCTGCGCACGGTGTTCAGTCGGTCCAGGGCCACCTCTCTTCCTCCACACCGGTCGTATGATTGTAGTATTGATCTCCTTCCGGGAACCACCCCCCCCCGGGGTAGACTATACTCTCTGTCGGCTCCCGAACGTAAGGCTCTCGAAGATTATTTGTCTGTAGCTCTTGACGCCGGTACCATAGTCCCCTCCTCCTCTCCCGCCGGAGCGGGGTTTTTTTTTGTCAAGAAGAAGGACGGGTCTCTGCGCCCCTGCATAGATTATCGAGGGCTGAATGACATAACAGTGAAGAATCGTTATCCGCTTCCTCTTATGTCTTCAGCCTTCGAGATCCTGCAGGGAGCCAGGTTTTTCACTAAGTTGGACCTTCGTAACGCTTACCATCTCGTGCGCATCAGGGAGGGGGACGAGTGGAAGACGGCGTTTAACACTCCGTTAGGGCACTTTGAATACCGGGTTCTTCCTTTCGGCCTCGCTAACGCTCCAGCTGTCTTTCAGGCATTAGTCAATGATGTCCTGAGAGACATGCTGAACATCTTTGTTTTCGTTTACCTTGACGATATCCTGATTTTTTCACCGTCACTCCAGATTCATGTTCAGCACGTTCGACGTGTCCTCCAGCGCCTTTTAGAGAATTGTCTTTTTGTGAAGGCTGAGAAGTGCACTTTTCATGCCTCCTCCGTCACATTTCTCGGTTCTGTTATTTCCGCTGAAGGCATTAAGATGGATCCCGCTAAGGTCCAAGCTGTCATTGATTGGCCCGTCCCTAAGTCACGCGTCGAGCTGCAGCGCTTTCTCGGCTTCGCGAACTTCTATCGTCGTTTCATCCGTAATTTCGGTCAGGTGGCAGCTCCTCTCACAGCCCTTACTTCTGTCAAGACGTGCTTTAAGTGGTCCGTTTCCGCCCAGGGAGCTTTTGATCTCCTCAAGAATCGTTTTACATCCGCTCCTATCCTTGTTACACCTGACGTCTCTAGACAGTTCGTTGTCGAGGTTGACGCGTCAGAGGTGGGAGTGGGAGCCATCCTTTCTCAGCGCTCCCTCTCTGACGACAAGGTCCACCCATGCGCGTATTTTTCTCATCGCCTGTCGCCGTCGGAACGTAACTATGATGTGGGTAACCGCGAACTGCTCGCCATCCGGTTAGCCCTAGGCGAATGGCGACAGTGGTTGGAGGGGGCGACCGTTCCTTTTGTCGTTTGGACTGACCATAGGAACCTTGAGTACATCCGTTCTGCCAAACGACTTAATGCGCGTCAGGCGCGTTGGGCGCTGTTTTTCGCTCGTTTCGAGTTTTTGATTTCTTATCGTCCGGGCTCTAAGAACACCAAGCCTGATGCTTTGTCTCGTCTCTTCAGTTCTTCAGTAGCCTCCACTGACCCCGAGGGGATTCTCCCTGAGGGGCGTGTTGTCGGGTTGACTGTCTGGGGAATTGAGAGGCAGGTAAAGCAAGCACTCACTCAAACTCCGTCGCCGCGCGCTTGTCCTAGGAACCTTCTTTTCGTTCCCGTTCCTACTCGTCTGGCCGTTCTTCAGTGGGCTCACTCTGCCAAGTTAGCCGGCCACCCTGGCGTTCGGGGTACGCTTGCTTCCATTCGCCAGCGTTTCTGGTGGCCCACCCGGGAGCATGACACGCGTCGTTTCGTGGCTGCTTGTTCGGTCTGCGCGCAGACTAAGTCCGGTAACTCTCCTCCTGCCGGCCGTCTCAGGCCGCTTCCTATTCCCTCTCGACCGTGGTCTCACATCGCCTTAGATTTTGTCACCGGACTGCCTTCGTCAGCGGGGAAGACTGTTATTCTTACGGTTGTCGATAGGTTCTCTAAGGCGGCTCATTTCATTCCCCTTGCTAAGCTTCCTTCTGCTAAAGAGACGGCACAAATCATCATCGAGAATGTTTTCAGAATTCATGGCCTTCCGTCAGACGTCGTTTCGGACAGAGGTCCGCAATTCACGTCTCAATTTTGGAGGGAGTTTTGCCGTTTGATTGGGGCTTCCGTCAGTCTCTCTTCCGGCTTTCACCCCCAGTCTAACGGTCAAGCAGAACGGGCCAATCAGACTATTGGTCGCATCTTACGCAGTCTTTCTTTTCGCAACCCTGCGTCTTGGTCAGAACAGCTCCCCTGGGCAGAATACGCCCACAACTCGCTTCCTTCGTCTGCGACCGGGCTATCTCCTTTTCAGAGTAGCCTCGGGTACCAGCCTCCGTTGTTCTCATCTCAGTTCGCCGAGTCCAGCGTCCCCTCCGCTCAGGCTTTTGTCCAACGTTGCGAGCGCACCTGGAAGAGGGTCAGGTCTGCACTTTGCCGTTATAGGGCGCAGACTGTGAGAGCTGCTAATAAGCGTAGAACTAAGAGCCCTAGAAATTGTCGCGGTCAGAGAGTTTGGCTCTCCACTCAGAACCTTCCCCTTAAGACGGCTTCTCGCAAGTTGACCCCGCGGTTCATTGGTCCATTCCGTATCTCTCAGGTCATTAATCCTGTCGCAGTGCGACTTCTTCTTCCGCGATATCTTCGTCGCGTCCACCCGGTCTTCCATGTCTCCTGTGTTAAGCCCGTTCTTCGCGCCCCCGCTCGTCTTCCCCCCCCCCCCCCCATCCTTGTCGAGGGCGCACCTATCTACAGGGTCCGTAAAATCTTGGACATGCGTCCTCGGGGCCGTGGTCATCAGTACCTAGTTGACTGGGAGGGGTACGGTCCTGAGGAGAGGAGTTGGGTTCCCTCTCGGGACGTGCTGGACCGTGCGCTGATTGATGATTTCCTCCGTTGCCGCCAGGTTTCCTCCTCGAGTGCGCCAGGAGGCGCTCGGTGAGTGGGGGGGTACTGTCATGTACTGTCATGTTGTCTTGTCTCTGTCCTTTCCCTTCACCCTGTCTCCCTCTGCTGGTCGTGTTAGGTTACCTTTTCTCCCCCGCTTTCCCCCAGCTGTCCCTTGTCTCCTCTAACTACCCATTCACCCCGTTCCCCACCTGTTCCCTTTTTTCCCTCTGATTAGGTCCCAATATCTCTCTCTGTTTCTGCTCCTGTCCTTGTCGGATTCTTGTTTGTTTGTGTCATTCATGCCTGAACCAGACTGTCGTCATGTTTGCTGTAACCTTGTCCTGTCCTGTCGGAATCTGCCGGTCCATCTGAGCCTACCTATGTTTGGTAATTAAAGAAGCTCTGTTTAAGTTGATTCGCTTTTGGGTCCTCATTCACTCACCATAACAAAAGTGGCCCAGACGGTTGTCTCTTTCCTTTTCTATGGGACATTTATCACTAGCCACTTTATACAATGCCACTTAATATAATGTTTACATACCCTACATTACTCATCTCATATGTATATACTGTACTCGATAGCATCTACTGCATCTTGCCTATGCCGTTCTGTACCATCATTCATTCATAATATCGACAGAAACATGGCAAACGTTGTTTATAATCAACCCTTAAGGTGTTTTTTCAATATCTATTCGATAATATATCAACCGGGACAGGTGGCTTCTTAGTAGGAAAGAGAGAAACAATGGCCGCATTTGTCTCTTGCGCACAAAACACTCTGAGAGACTCCAGCTGTCCACTGACGCAATGTTGACGTTCAGGCTCATTTTCCAAAATAAAAGCCTGAAACTATGTATTGTGACACTAGACACATTAGGGAAGCCATAGAAAAAGGAATCTGGTTGATATCTCATTCACTGCTCAATAGGGACGCATAGGAACGCAGAGCTTTCTAAATAAGAGTCCATTCCTGATTGGATTTTTCTCAGGCTTCCGCCTACAATATCAGTTCTGTTATACTCACAGACAATATTTCTACAGTTTTGGAAACTTTAGTGTTTTCTATCCTAAGCTGTCAATTATATGCATATTCTATTATCTTGTCCTGACAAAATAGCCCGTTTACTTTGGGAACGTTATTTTTCCAAAAATGAAAATAGTGCCCCCTAGATTCAACAGGTTTTATGAATCCCTCCTGTTCTCCACTCATTACTTGTATTAACTGCACCTGTTTGAACTCGTTACCTGTATAAAAGACACCTGTCCAGACACTCAATCAAACAGACCCCAACCTCTCCACAATGGCCAAGACCAGACAGCTGTGTAAAGACATCAGGGATAAAATTGTAGACCTGCACAAGGCTGGGATGGGCTACAGGACAACAGGCAAGCAGCTTGGTGAGAAGGCAACAACTATTGGCGCAATTATTAGAAAATGGAAGAAGTTCAAGATGACGGTCAATCACCCTCGGTCTGGGGCTCCATGCAAGATCTCACCAATGGGGCATCAATGATCATGAGGAAGGTGAGGGATCAGCCCAGAACTACACGACAGGAAAGAAAGAAAGAAATGAAAGAATGAAAGAAATTAAAGAAGTTTCGAACCAGGCTATCTGCCTGGCCAAGCTGAGCAATCGGGCGAGAAGAGCCTTGGTCAAGAAGGTGACCAAGAACCTGATGGTCACTCTGACAGAGCTCCAGAGTTCCTCTGTGGAGATGGGAGAACCTTCCAGAAGAACAACCGTCTTTGCAGCACTCCACCAATTAGGCCTTTATGGTAGAGTGGCCAGAAGGAATCCTCTCCTCAGTAAAAGGCACATGACAGCCCACTTGAAGTTTGCAACAAAAAAAACTAAAGGACACTCAGAATATAATAAACAAAACTCTCATGCCGTGCGGTAGCAGAGAGAAAAGTCTATGACTTGTGTGGCTGGAGTCTGACAATTTTTTTGACCCTTCCTCTGACACCACCTGGTATAGGTGCCGAGCGGGTGCCGAGCAGTTTCCATACCAAGTGGTGATGCAAGCAGTCAGCTCTTGATTGTATTTCAGTTTAAGTTGAACCTAATTTCAATCTTTGGAATTCTGTTTGAAATTATATAAAAACACTACTGGTTGAGGACTTTTTGCAAATCCAAATAGGTTTCAAACATAGATCCAAAGTCACAATATGTTGAAACACAGTTGATTCAACCAGTTTGTGTCCAGTGGAAACATTCATATTTCACCTGAGTCATTACTAGCTGGGGGAGAGGAGCTGCTCTGACTGACACTCAGACACAGACAGACAGACAGACAGACAGACAGACAGACAGACAGACAGACAGACAGACAGACAGGCAGACAGACAGATGGAGGAAGACATTCTCCAAAGGGAGAGGTGTCTCTGTGACTGACATTCACTTAACCACAGGAAAGGAGAGAGAGGAGAGGAGAGAGTAGATAGTGGGCACTGGAACAGGCTTGAGGCTACTATCACAGTCAACCCTGAACTTCTTCCATCCCGCCTTTCTCTCCCTCTCTGCTGTAGCGTGTTCTGGCTGGTAGAACATTCTGTAGAAGCCTGCTGGCTTATCCTATCATAATGGAATGAAAAACTTCTACGCTTTAATGTCTCATGGTCTCTGCCTGCATTTACACCCACCGACATACCCACCGATACACACACCGACACACACACACACACACCGACACACCGACACACACACACACACACACACACACACACACACACACACACACACACACACACACACACACACACACACACACACACACACACACACACACACACACACACACACACACACACACACACACACACACACAGAGCGAATAGCGGGAATGCTTTAGTGTGTGTAGGCCTTGAAGGCAGATCAGGGAGAGAGAGGTATGTGGTTAAAGTCTTTGTTTGTAGCCCTAAGGAGCTGAACTATCACAATATTATCATAATATCTGCTAGCCAGGAGAACAGGGTGGAGGAGAGGACTAATTCAATCTAACTGGTTGTTTTTTTCTGGATGTGAACCCAGTTTATGTCTGGTTCACAGGTGCTATACTATAGAGATCAATAGAATCTGCCCTTTAGATCTGTGGAAAAATGCTCTCGAATGGACGCACTCCAGGAATGCGTTTACAGGTCAGAATTATTTTGGGAATGTCATCAGAGCTTCCAAGGTCATCCATATGGATCCTTCAGAGCTCTGACATTGACATTCCGTCTTAGTTTCTGTAAAGGTTCATATTATCATTATCTCTCTCCTCTCTTCCATTCCATTCCATTCCACTCATCTCATCCTCTTTCCTCTCCTGTAACTCTTCTCTGAACATTTCACCACACGTGTAGGATCAGTTATTTTCCAACACTGGTGATATTTTCCTTCGAACTCAATTGACTTTCCTAATAATCAGCTTAGAAAATCTCCTTTTGTATCGTGTTACAATCACAGACTGTCTCCAGTTTCCAGAGAAGAACAGACCTTAAGCCCTGCATGCAGCTCCTCCAAAGACCTTAAATTCACTTTATGAGAGCCTAATACACTCTCGTTGGGCATGGCTTTCCACCAATCAAAACCTTTAATCCTAGTGCTCCATCGCCACATCTGTATGATTGTCTAAAGATGGCAGCCAGAGGGATGATCTAACCATAGAATTGTAATGACTAGAACGGACATCATCATAAAATAAAAAATAAAAACACTAACAGAGCCTTAGAATACATTATATGTCTGAAATTATATGCGGACTTGCATTATCTGCATATTGTATCCCTGTAATGAACTCTTCCCGGGTAAAACAAGCATTCCGTTATGCTGTATGTCTAATGAGAGGTTGTTACTGCTGGCATGTGTCAGAGTCATGGTGGGGTGGAGGCAGCGAGCCAAATGAAGAGGCGGAGGGAGACAAGGAGCCAAAACATGATTTATCTCTCTTCTACCATCTCCATCTATATCTGTCCTCATGATTGGCTTGAAACAGGAGCTTCACTAGAATTCCAACACACAGTTTTATAGAGCTTCAATCTGGTTATTAGCTAAATAAATACCCGAGACTGGCAGACATTGGACTAATCTAGAGTATTGGAGGATGTTCACGTTGTTATTAATTGTGAATAACGTTAATTGTCTTTGTTATAACTAGGAACCATGGCCAAACCTGTCATGTCAATGTGAATCCAACATATCCTCCTTCCACTAGCAGTTAGCTCTCCATATTGGCATGTTCTCTAGGCATTGCAGATTGGATCTTCTGATTCATACATTCCGACCTGGGTTCAATCCTAACTGTCACCACAGCCGCATAATGGCTACCTGTACAGAGGCTCTCCCCATTGAATGTGTTTAAAGAAAGCATTATGAGTTTAGGAATCTCATAAAACTCTGAGCAAAAGTTGTTACAGGGACTGAAAGTGATAGGTACTCCTCTGCATCTTCTGTTCACAGAGAAAAGTATTATTCTACCCCACAGTAATGTCCAATCCATCAGAGAATTATGAAAATTGTCTGCTCCAATTCCTCAGAAATAACATCAGACACCAAGTGTAATACAGAGAGACAGACGGGCAAGACTGCTAAAATATATTTTCGTGAAATGTGTCTGATTTGAATAGCCAAAATGTATTTCTGCTGAAGACCACAGAACTGACTTAACATTTGACAAAAATTGGGATACTTCAAACAGTATCTCTGCCAAATTAATATTTATTTAGAAAGCATAATCATTTTGTAACATTGGTACATATTTTTTCTTAAACCTCCGATTTTCCTTGCATGGGGAATTAAGTGTCCAGATGATAATGCCATATTGTTTAGACAGAGCTAATGTCAGACATGTTCACTTAAAAAAAACTCCTGCCTTTGCCCTGTTGTAGTGGAACATTTTCCCCTCAGACAACTCAAACAGTGAGTTACTAAAAGCCCTCATGGCCCATACTTAACCAGGACACTACTTAAACCACATATACTACACCTATTACATACATCCACACAGTTAAAAGCACACAGTATATACACTACATTAACAAAAGTATATGGACAGCTGCTTGTCGAACATCTCATTCCAAAATCAAGGGCAATAATATGGAGTTTGTCCACCCTTTGCTGCTATAACAGCCTCCACTCTCCTGGGAAGGCTTTCAACTAGACATTGGAACATTGCTGAGGGGACTTGATTCAGTTCTGCCACAAGAGCATTAGTGAGGTCGGCACTGATGTTAGAGGATTAGGCCTGGCTGGCAGTCGGCATTCCAAATCATTCTAATGATGTTCGTTGTGGTTGAGGTCAGGGCTCTGTGCAGGCCAGTCAAGTTCTTCCACACCGATCTCGACAAACCATTTCTGTATGGGCCTCAATTTGTGCACGGGGGTATTGTCATGCTGAAACAGGAAAAGCTTCCCCAAACTGTTGCCACAAAGTTGGAAGCACAGAACCATCTAGAATGTTAGTGTGTGCTATAGCGTGAAGATGTCCCTTCACTGGAACTAAGGGGCCTAGCCTGAACCATGAAAAACAGCCACAGACCATTATTCCTCCTCCACCAAACTTTACAGTTGGTACTATGCATTCGGGCAGTTAGTGTTCTCCTGGCATCCACCAAACCCAGATTTGTCCGTCGGACTGCCTGATGGTGAAGCATGATTCATCACTCCAGAGAACGTATAGTCCAATTGCGGCGAGCTTTACACCACTCCAGCCGACTCTTGGCATTGCGCAAGGTGATCTTAGGCTTGTGTGTGGCTTCTCAGCCAAGGAAACTCATTTCATGAAGCAACTGATGAACAGTTATTGTGCTGACGTTGCTTCCAGAGGCAGTTTGGAACTCAGTACTGAGTGTTGCATTCGAGAACAGACATTTTTTACACGTTACGCACTTCAGCACTCAGTGGTCCCAATCTTTGAGCTTGTGTGGCCTACCACTTCGCAGCTGAGCAATTGTTGCTCCTAGACGTTTCCATTTCACAATAAAAGCACTTACAGTTGGTCGGAGAAGCTCTAGCGGGTCAGACATTTGATGAACTGACTTGTTGAACAGGTGAAATCCTACGATGGTGCCTTGTTGAAACTCACTGAGCTCTTCAGTAAGACCATTTTAATGCCAATGTTTGTCTATGGAGATTGCATGGCTATATGCTCGATTTCTACACCTGTCAGCAATGGGTGTGACTGAAACAACCAACTCCTTTAATTTGAAGATGTGTTCATATGCTTTTGTATATATATAGTGTGACATACATATATACAGTTGAAGTTGGAAATGTACATACACTTAGGCTGGAGTCATTAAATCTCGTTATTCTACCATTCCACAAATTTCATGTTAACAAACTATAGTTTTGGCAAGTTGGTTAGGACATCTAGTTTGTGCATGACATAAGTAATTTGACTGTGCCTTTAAACAGCTTGGAAAATTCGAGACAATTATGTCATGGCTTTAGAAGCTTCTGATATGCTAATTTACATCATTTGAATCAATTGGAGGTGTACCTGTGGATGTGTTTCAAGGCCTACCTTCAAACTCAGTGCCTCGTTGCTTGACATCATGGGGGAATCAAAAGAAATCAGCCAAAAACACAGAAAAAAAATGGAGACCTCCACAAGTCTGGTTGATCCTTGGGAGCAATTTCCAAACGCCTGAACGTTCCACGTTCATCTGTACAAACAATAGTACGCAAGTATAAACACCATGAGCCGTCATACCGCTCAGGAAGGAGATGCGTTCTGTCTCCTAGAGATGAACGTTCTTTTGTGTGAAAAGTGCAAATCAATTCCAGAACAACAGCAAAGGACCTTGTGAAGATGCTGGAGGAAACAGGTACAAAAGTATCTATTCCCCCAGTAAAACGAGTCCTATATCGACATAACCTGAAAGGCCACTCAGCAAGGAAGAAGCCACTGCTCCAAAACCGCCATAAAAAAAAACAGACTACAGTTTGCAACTGCACATGGGGACAAAGATCGTACTTTTTTGAGAAATGTCCTCTGGTCTGACGAAACAAAAATAGAACTGTTTAGCCATAATGACCATCGTTAGGTTTGGAGGAAAAAGGGGGAGGCTTGCAAGCCGAAGAACACTATCCCAACGTGAAGCACGGGGGTGGCAGCGTCATTTTGTGGGTGTACTTGGCTGCAGGAGGGATTGGTGCACTTCAAAAAATAGATGGCATCAGGAGAGGGGAAAATTATATGGATATTTTGAAGTAACATCTCAAGACATCAGTCAGGAAGCTTGGTCGCAAATGGGTCTTCTAAATGGACATTGACCCCAAGCATACTTCAAAAGTTGTGGCAAAATGGAGGACAAGGTCAAGGCTTAAGGACAAGGTCAAGGTATTGGAGCGACCATCACAAAGCCCTGACCTCATCCTAGAGAACTTTTGTGGGCAGAACTGAAAGGAGGTCTAGAAACCTGACTCAGTTACACCAGCTTTGTCAGGAGGAATGGGCCAAAATTCACCCAACTTTTTGTGGGAAGCTTGTGGGAGGCTACCCCAAACGTTTGACCCAGGTTAAACAATTTAAAGGCAATGCGAGCAAATACTAAATTAATGTATGTAAACTTCTGACCCCTTGGGAATGGGATGAAATAAATAAAAGCTGAAATAAATCATTCTCTCTACTATTATTCTGACATTTCACATTCTTAAAATAAAGTGGTGATCCTAACTGACCTAAGACATGGAATGTTTACTAGGATTAAATTCGGGATTTGTGGAAAAACTGAGTTTAAATGTATTTGGCTAAGGTGTATATAAACATATGACTTCAACTGTGTGTATATATATATATAATATATATATATATATATATATATATATATATATATATATATATATATATATATATATATATATATATATACAGAGCCATCGGAACGTTTTCAGACCCCTTGACTTTTTACACATTTTGTTACGTTTCAGCCTTATTCTAAAATTGATTAAATAATAAAACATCCTCAGCATTCTACACACACAACCCCATAATGACAAAGAAAAAACACATTTTAAGACATTTTTGCATAAACATAAATATTTTATTTACATTGCTATTCAGACCCTTTGCTATGAGACTCGAATTTGAGCTCAGGTGAATCCTGTTCCAATTGATCATCCTTGAGATGTTTCTACAACTTGATTGGAGTCCACCTGTAGTATATTCCAGTGGTTGGACATGATTTGGAAAGGCACACACCTGTCTATGTTGCTCTATGTCAGAGCAAAAACCAAGCCATGATGTCGAAGGAATTGTCCATAGAGCTCCGAGACAGTTTTGTGTCGAGGCAAAGATCTGGGGAAGGGTACCAAAATCTTTCTGCAGCATTGAAGGTCCCCAAGAACACAGTGGCCTCTATCATTCTTAAATGTAAGAAGTTTGGAACCACAAAGACTCTTCCTAGAGCTGGGCGCCCGATGCTCGCTCTGACAGAGCTCTAGAGTTCCTCTGTGGAGATGGGAGAACCTTCCAGAAGTACAACCATCTCCGCAGCACTCCACCAATCAGGCCTTTATTGTAGAATGGCCAGACAGAAGCCACTACTTAGTAAAATGCACATGACAGCCCACTTGGAGTTTGCCTAAAGACACCTAAAGTCTCTCAGACCATAAGAAACAAGATTATCTGGTCTTATGAAAGCAAGACTGAACTCTTTGGACTGAATGCCAAGCATCACATCTGGAGGAAACCTGGCACCATCCCTACAGTGAAGTATTGTGGTTGCAGCATCATGCTGTGGGAATGTTTTTCAGTGGCAGGGACTGGGACTCGGGGGAAGGTTCACCTTCCAACAGGACAACGACTCAATAGCCAAGACACCTCAGGACTGGCTTTTGGACAAGTCTCTGAATGTCCTTGAATGGCCCAGCCAGAGCCAAGACTTGAATCCGATCGAACATCTTTGGAGAGACCTGAAAGAGCTTGAGAGGATCTGCAGAGAAGAATTGGAGAAACTCCCCAAATACAGTTGTGCACCGGGGCCTCCCACTCTTCTTTCTATTCTGGTTAGAGATAGTCTGCACTGTTCTGTGAAAGGAGTAGTACACAGCCTTGTACAAGACCTTCAGTTTCTTGGAAATTTCTCATATGCAATAGCCTTCATTTCTCAGAATAAGAATAGACTGATGAGTTTCAGAAGGAAGGTCTTTGTTTCTGGCCATTTTGAGCCTGTAATTGAACCCACATATCCGGATGCTCCAGATACTCAATTAGACTAAAGAATGTCAGTTGTATTGCTTCTTTAATCAGAACAACAGTTTTCAGCTGTGCTAACATAATTGCAAAAGGGTTTTCTAATGATCACTTAGCCTTTTAAAATTATAAACTTGGATTAGCCTACACAATTTGCCATTGGAACACAGGAGTGATGGTTACTGATAATGGGCCTCTGTATGCCCATGTAGATATTCCATTAAAAAAATCTGCCGTTTCCAGCTACAATAGTCATTTACAACATTAACAATGTCTACACTGTATTTCTGATCAAATTGATGTTATTTTAGTGGACAAAAAATGTGCTTTTCTTTCAAAAACAAGGACATTTCTAAGGTGACCCCAAACTTCTGCATGGTTGTGTATATATACTGTATGTGTGTTAAGCATATTTTAAACCACTTCAGAGTGCCTTCTACAATAGGGCGAGAGGACATCAGCTGTCTTTACTATAAGGTTTTACTGCGTGGAAGTATGTTAGAAATATTTAAGGTATATGTGGTTTAAGCAGTGTAGTGGTGAAGTATGGCCGATGAAAGCTTTTAGCAGCTCACTGTTGGTGTCGTCTGAGAGGAACATTTTTCACTACCAAATGTTAGCGACAGCAGTTTATCTTAGTGTCTGACACTAATCTTAATGTCTGACATTAGCTCTATCTAAACAATCTGATATCATCACCTGAACACTTTAAGAAATAATATATATATATATATACATATAGTGTGCTTCAACTTTGACATAGCTATTCCCTTCCTGAGCCATTTTAAAGTTGGGCCATTTTAGAGAGATAGCACATTTTAGACCTTTCCACTGTTTGCGTTCTGATCATTTCTGATCATCCATAGCTCTGTTCCACCCTTATGTCTGGCCCTTATTCCTCTGTTCAGTTGTTGATGTTCTACTGTGCAATGTGCAGGTAGTAATTACCAGTAGGGAGCCACCCCCTGAGCGGTAAAATAAACCTTCCCTCCCAGACTAGAACAGAAGAGAGCTGCTGTATATGTTTAACTGTCTTAACTGGTTTAAGCTGGAGGTGGGTTTGTGATGATGAATGAGTTGGGGAATACCAGTGTTGCATGAAGTCCTTTGTTTTTTAGGCGAAATGCTGATCTTTTAAATTAGGGTGATTTTTCTCATTAAATATAATGTGTAAAGTGAGGAGCTGTATTAAGTCTGTTCCGCCCACTCTATAATTACTACTATTCTCCCCACTGACTGGTTCAGCTCTGGTGATAAAACAGAAATGATACAGCTTTATAAGTCTTTATATAGGACTTCAACCACCTGGAGAGGATGTGAGAGGGCCATGTTCTGAATCACCTCAGGGGACAGTATCTTTAGCATCTTATAGGATTTTCTCTCTCTCTCTCTCTCTCTCTCTCTCTCTCTCTCTCTCTCTCTCTCTCTCTCTCTCTCTCTCTCTCTCTCTCTCTCTCTCTCTCTCTCTCTCTCTCTCTCTCTCTCTCTCTCTCTCTCTCTCTCTCTCTCTCTCTCTCTCTCTCTCTCTCTCTCTCTCTCTCTCTCTCTCTCTCTCTCTCTCTCTCTCTCTCTCTCGTGGAGTTTGCAGAGATATTGGATGTAACTTTTTAGGTCTGTTACAATTAAGCATTATTAATAATTATGTAAATATTGGCCAACAAAGGTACTGTTAAATTACAATCTCTCTCTCCCTCTCTCTCTCTTCGTGTTGTGTGTGCTCCGTAGCTCATTACTATCGTGTCCAGAAGGAGAAACAACTGGCGAGACCGTGACTTCTGCTCTGACCTTTACCACTGTACAAACACTAGGGTGAGAGAGAGGGAATGAGGGGAAGCAGAAGGTGAAATGGTCATATTTGATCAGGCAGCACATTGCAATCTGTTTGCCTATACCTAGCAGGCCCTCCATTTCCTCACTTTAAATGAACCTCTGCCTTTATTTTCGCCACAGACACACCATGGAGCACATAGGGTTTAGGGTTCTAGAGAGGAATTTTGCTGGGGGTTCTACTTTACTCGCTGGGCTTTAATCTAACTCCATCATTATAGACTCTGTTAAATCTAAGAGAGTATGTCTCGTTGCGTCTGACTTGACCAGTTCTAAAAAAAAATACTAGCACTCTGATGTCTGTCTCTCCTTTGGGCTACAACAAGGTTTGACACCCCACAAAGCACTGCAAACTCACATTAAACTTAAAACAGAGTTGGGGTGAACCACATGAAAGTGTGTTTGTTCTGTTGTTGTTCTCTACAGGCAGTATTATGTCAGGCAATCTGGTTCTCCTGCTTTCCAGATGTACACACTCATTCAAAGATCAGAGGTCGCTTCTCCAACCTTCTCTTCTCCTTCTTCTGTTGTCATCCCTACTCTTTTTCTCTGCTTTCCCAACTCTCTGTTTTAACTCACCACCACCTCTTCATCTAACCCTCTACCCCTGTTACCCACACTGCCGTTCTCATGTCCTCTTCCCCTCTCTTCTTTCTTCTTCCCCAGCTCCTCTCTTCTGCCCTAGCCCCCCCTTGTCCCCCTCCCCGTCCTACTCAATGTGGCTCTTATTGTACTCTGTGACATCGTTCCCCCATGTGTGGTGGTCCGGGAGCCCTCCCGAAACATGAATTTAAACAGATCATTTGGGTACAGGTTCAGGGATGTTTGGGGTTCTTTTGGTACTTAGGGGTTCTTGTGGATACCTGTTGTGGGTTGTTTGGGGTACTTTTAGGTACTTTTGGGTTCTTTTGGGTACCTGTTTTGGGATGTTAAGGGTACTTTTGGGCAGTTGTGGAAAAACTACCCAATTGTCATACTTGAGTAAAAGTAGATATGCCTTTATAGAAAATGACAAGTAAAAGTGAAAGGCACCCAGTAAAATATTACTTTAGCAAAAGTCTAAAAGTATTTGGTTTTAAATATATTTAAGTATCATAGTATGTGTAATTGCAAAAATATACTTACATATCAAAAGTAGAAGTTGAAGTAAATCATTTCAAATTGCTTACATTAAGCAAACTAAACTGCAAAATGTTTTTGTTTTTATTTTATTTAAGAATAGCCAGGGGCACACTCCAAGACATACAAAGAAGCATTTGTGTTTAGTGAGTCCACCAGATTAAAGGCAGTAGTGATGACCACAGATGATCCCTTGATAAGTGTGTGAATTGGACCTTATCCCTGTCCGGCTAAGCACCACCTTTTGGGTGTCAGGGAAAATGTATGGAGTGAAAAGTACATCGTTGTCTTTAGGAATGTAGTGAAGTAAAAGTAAAAGTTGTCAAAGCTATAAATATTAAAGTATTGATACCTCAAAAAACTACTTGAGAAATACTTTAAGTTATTTTTAATTTCTTAAGTACTTTACACCACTGCTTTTGAGGAGTTTGGGGTTCATTTTGGGTACCTGTTTGTGGTGCTTTAGAGGACTTTTCAGTTATTTTAGGTACCTGTTTGTGGTGCTTTAGAGGACTTTTCAGTTATTTTAGGTACCTGTTTGGGGTTATTTGGGGTATTTTTGGGTTCATTTTGGGTTGTTTGGAATGATTAGTCGGACCCCCGGTGGTTAGTGCTGGCAAGGCATCAACTTTTTCTAACAAATAGAATTATAGATGGGTGGGTTGTTTAACAACTTTTGTGTAAAACAGATGGGGTTGTCATAGACTCAAAGGACTATTTGTAACATGTAAACTATATTTTTACGGGCTCCTAACCAATTATTTCGTTTTTTTCGCTTTGTTTCAAACTTATTTAGTACATAATTTTGCTGCTACCGTCTCTTATGACCAAAAAAGATGATTGACATTAGAACAGCGATTACTCACCTTAAACTGGACAAAGATATTTTCTTTAACTAGTCCGACGTGAAGGATACACTACTTTCTCGAGACCAGGCCCAAATCCCTGTCATTCGCGTGAAGAAAAGATGGAGAAAAAGGGGGCGGAGGTCGGGGTTCCTTGTGAGAATTCGTAGGCGAGTGAGTAAACCTTCACCACTATCCATACTATTGGCCAACGTGCATTGGAAAATAAACTGGACGATCTACAATTAAGACCATCCTACCAATGGGACAATAAAAACTACATCTGTTTCACTGAGTCGTGGCTGAACGACGACACAGATAATATAGAGCTGGCTGTGTTTTCCGTGCATTGGCAGGACAGAGCTACTACGTCTGTTAAGACGAGGGGCGGGGGTGTGTGTCTATTTGTCAATAACAGCTGGTGCGTAATGTCTAATATTTAAGAAGTTATTACTCTCCCGAGGAAGAGTACCTCATGATAAGCTGTAGACCACTCTATCTACCAAGAGAGGTCTCATCTACATTATCCGTAGCCGTCTATTTACCACCACAAACCGATACTGGCACTAAGACCGCACTCATCAAACTATATAAGACCATAAACAAACAGGAAAATGCTCATCCAGAAGCGACGCTCCTAGTGGCCGGGGATTTTAATGCAGGCAAACTTAAATCAGTTTTACCTAATTTCTACCAGCATGTCACGTGCAACCAAAGAACAAAAAAACTCTAGACCACCTTTACTTCACACACAGAGAAGCATACAAAGCTCTCCCTCGCCCTCCATTTGGCAAATCTGACCATAATTATATCCTCCTGATTCCAGCTTAGAAGGAAAAACTAAAGCAGGAAGTACCAGTGACTCGCACAATAAGGACATGGTCAGATGCTTCGCTACACGACTGTTTTGCTAGAACAGAATATGTTCCGGGATTCATCCAATGGTATTGAGCAGTATACCACCTCAGTCAACGGCTTCATCAATAAGTGCATCGACGACGTCGACCCCACAGTGGCTTCCCAACCAGAAGCCATGGATTACAGGCAACATCTGCACCGAGCTAAAGGTTAGAGCTGCTGCTTTCAAGGAGCGGGACACTAATCCGGTCGCTTATAAGAAATCCTGCTATGCCCTCAGATGAACCATCAAACAAGCAAAAGAGTCAATACAGGACTAAGATTGAGTCGTACGACACCGGCTCTAAAGCTTGTCGGATGTGGCAGGGTTTGCAAACTATTACGAACTACATGGGGAACCCAGCCACGAGCTGTCATGGTTCACATCAACACCATCATCCCAGAAACACTGGACCCACTCCAATTCGCATACGGCCCCAACAGATCCACAGATGACGCAATCTCAATCTCACTCCACTCTGCCCTTTCCCACCTGGACAAAGGAACACCTAAGTGAGAATGCTGTTCATTGACTACAGCTCAGCATTCAACACTATAGTGCCCACTAAGCTCATCACTAAGCTAAGAACCCTGGGACTAAGCACCTCCCTCTGCAACTGAATCTTGGACTTCCTGACAGGCAGCCCCCAGGTAGTAAGGGTAAACAACAACACATCTGCCGCCCTGATCCTAAATACTGGGGCCCCTCAGGGGTGCATACTTAGTCCCCTCCTGTACTACCTGTTCACCCATGACTGTGTGGCCAAACGCGACTCCAACACCAACATTAAGTTGGCTGACAACACAACAGATCAGCAACAATGATGAGACAGCCTATAGGGAGGAGGTCAGAAACCCGGACAGTGTGGTGCCAGGACAACAACCTCTCCATCAGTCAATCAATCAAATGTATTTATAAAGCCCTTTTTACATCAGCCATCAACCTTAGAGAGCCTTTTTATGTCTCTATTTGGTTTGGTCAGGTTGTGATTTGGGTGGTGAATCTATGTTCTTTATTTCTAGGTTTTGTTTTGGCCGGGTATGGCCAGGTATGGTTCTCAATCGGGGACAGCTGTCTATCATTGTCTCTGATTGGGAATCATACTTTGGCAGCCTTTTTCCACCTGTGTTTTGTGGGTAGTTGTTTTCTGTTTTGTGTCTGCACCAGACAGAACTGTTTCGTATTGTTCTACTTTGTTGTTTTGTTTCAGTGTTCAGTTTGAATAAATTATCATGAACACGTACCAGGCTTTGGTCCTATTCTTCAGACGAGAGATACACGATGTCACATAGTGCTATCCATTATTGTGTGCAAAACAAAGGAGCTGATCGTGGACTACAGGGCTGAAAAGGTCCCCATTAACATTGACGTTGCTGTAGTGGAGCGGGTCGGAAGTTTCAAGTTCCTTGGTGTCCACATCACCAACAAACTGTCATGGTCCAAACATACTAAGACAGTCGTGAGACTGAAAAGATTTGGTATAGGTCCCCAGATCCTCAAAAAGTTGTACAGCTGCACCATTGAGAGCATCCTGACCGGTTGCATCCCTGCCTGGTATGGAAACTGCTCAGCATCTGACCGTAAGGTGCCACAGAGGGTAGTGGATATGGTCCAGTACATCACTGGGTCCAAGCTTCCTGCCATCCGGGACCTATATACTAGGCGGTGTCAGAGGAAGGCCCTAAAATTGTCCAAGACTCTAGTCACCCAAGTCATAGACTGTTCTCTCTGCTCCATCACTGCAAGCGGTACCGGAGTGCCAAGTCTAGGACCAAAAGGATCCTTAACAGCTTCTACCCCCAAACCGTAAGACTGCTGAACATTTTATCAAATGGCCACCCACTGCTGCTACTCGTTGTTTATTATCAATACATTGTCTTTACCCCCACTTTACCCCTACCTACAGTATATGTACAAATTACTTTGACTAACCTGTACCCCCACACATTGACTCGGTACCGGTACTGTCACAACTTCCGCCAAAGTCGTTTCCTCTCCTTGTTCGGACGGCGTTCGGCGGTCGACTTCACCGGTCTTCTAGCCATCGCCGATCCACCTTTCATTTTCCATTTGTTTTGTCTTGTTTTCCCACACACCTGGTTTACATTCCTTCATTACTTGTCAGGTATTTAACCTTCTGTTCCCCCCATGTCTGTGTGTGAAATTGTTTGTTGTAAAGTGCTTGTGCACTCTGACTGGTTCGCGACGGGTTATTTTGTACCCACATTTTGTTGTTCTGGGTGCCGTTGGTTTTGCATATTAAACTGCTCCGGATATTACCCAGTTCTGCTCTCCTGTGCCTGACTTCCCTGCAGCTAGTCACACACCCCTTACATGTACCCCCTGTATACAGGCTCGTTATTGTTATTTTATTGTGTTACTTTTTGATTAGATTTTTTTACATTAATTAATTTAGTAAATATTTTCTTAACTCTTTTGATCTGCATTGTCGGTTTAGGGGCATGTAAGTAAGCATTTCACAGTAGCTGATGTATTTGGCGCATGTCACAAATAACATTTTATTTTATTTGATTTGATTTACTCTCCAAATGTTTATTGAAAAAAAATAGATATCCACAATAAGCACTAGTTGTCTCAGAATTACATTGTCTGTCAGGCGTGTGCGTACTTGTGGTGAAGTCAGGTGCAGGAGAGCAGAGAATTGTGAACAGCCGCACACACTTTATTTCGGCAGGAGAGAGATTACAGACGGACGCAGCTGCGTCAAAAACCTCCAGCCAACAAGGCAAAGTGTAAAGCGCGCAAAAACCGTCACAAAACATCAATGTTTAACAATTCAAAACATGCTTTGTGAAATAACACGGAGAGAACGAACCCCATCTTGGCGCGTTACAAAAAAACACGTAACACATAAACAATATCACACAAAGACATGAGGGGGAACAGAGGAATAAATACATACAGTGTGATTGGGGAATGTAAACCAGGTGTGCAAAACAAGACAATACAAATGGATAAATGAAAAATGGAGCGGCGATGGCTAGAAAGCCGGTGACGTAGACCGCTACCACGAACAAGGAGAGGAGCTGACTTCGGAGGAAGTCGTGACATTGTCACAGTCGTTGGTTAGCTAACTAGAGAATGGTTGCCATATTACCATAACAAAGACATTGCATCAATAAAAGATACAACGAGCTGAAACAAGCCACCTACGATTCATCACATGGCAACCTCTTGTTATTGTTGCTAGCTATCTGGCCATCCAGAATCATAACAACACACGGCCTTCTGCCTCTGTGATGTGCGTGCATCCTTTTCGTGACGTGTTTCCTCCCAGTCTGATACATTCTGCACTCTGCTCCAGTAGGAATACAGTTACAGAGATTCCATGGTAGGGATCTAAGTAGTTTATTATGATTTAATTTCTCTAAATCTCCCCTGAAATCTCTCAGCACTTCACAGGCTGGTGATGAAAGGATTAGTCATGAGGGAGTCTCTCTTTTTTATCTCCTTCTGTTTTCCATTTGAAATGGGAGCACAGTCTCACTCTCATTTTGTTTTAGCAAAAGACACACTCCCTCGTTCACTACTTAGCTGGAGAGAGTGAGAGTGAGGAGAGAACACACACACACACAGAGTTACACAGACGCACACAGTCACACGGTAACACACTCACACACCAACTAGCTGCAGAAGATGACAGAGAGGAGAGGAGTAGAATTCTCCTTACTGTGTCTACAGAGACAGAACAGCAGTAACTGCTTTAGATAATTATACACTGTTTGACTTTTGTTAGCTATGCATGTCTCAGCATGATCGAATGATCATCCTATTTACTTCACTCACTTCCTGTAATGTCATTATCATCATCATAAATCATCATCATCACCATCATTATCACCACCACCACCATCATTATAATTGTTGTTATCCGCATTTTCAGTATCCTCTTCATTGTCACCTTCATCCTTATCATTATCTTCAATATCATTATTAAGGACTTTTGATTTGGTCCAGTGATGTGTTAACTTCATCCTATCCATTTTTATTATATATAAACTTGTATTTTCCCAATGGTGCCACGAGTACAAACATTTTCTCACAAACAGGAGGATTTTTTTTTACATGACAAATAAACAAGAAGAGTTAAGATAACCACAAGGCACAACCTCGACACCACAATTTCAACAAATAAACCACCTCAATCAATCGAAAGAACTGTAATCCTCAATGAATTCATTCAACACCAGAGTCCTGCCCCAGCGGCACCAGGGAATCAAGAATTTTGTAGGTTTTTCCAACACTTGACTGGCATTAAAACTAAAGGATTTACCTAAAGACCAGAGAGACCTCAAGAGTTTAACAATCATGCGAGCGGGTTTGGTAGCTCATTCTGTTATACGTTAGCAAGGAGGTTAGGTAAATTGGAAGCTTGTGTAGTAGAGCTTTGCAAACTTAAAGGGAATAATTAAGTTATCTCCGGGACTTCAATGAGGACCAGCCAACCTCTTGATACAGGATGCAGTTGTGAGTATTAAAACTGTCACCTGTGATAAAGTGAAGGGCACTATGGTAGATGGCAACCAAAGGTTTAAGTGTAGTGGCTGCAGTAATCTGATAAATAGTGTCCCCATAGTTAACTGGCAGGAAAGTTGACTGTATAATCTGCTTCTTGCTATTTAGAGAGAGGCAAAATCTATTTCTAAAAAAGAAGCCCACTTAAAATTTTTGCTCTTTAACTAGCTCATCCACATGTTATTTAATGAGCATGAATTGTTTGTCAATTCAAATCCCCAGATACTTATAGGACGGTACCCAATCAATGGGAGAAGCATCCAATGAGTAAATGTGTAGTTCATCTGAAACATTAGAGAACTAGAGAATTAGAGAACAACATATATTTAGTCTTTCCCAGTGAAGGACACGCTCTGTCCTGCTCCACTTCACCTGTCTGTCCTAGTCAGCGTCAGCTGAATCATTACTCATTCCATATGTGTTTCCTCTGGAGGTGTGTGTGAGCCCCACATACGCGTGTTTTCGCATCATGTGTGTCTGCTCGCGTTAGCATGCGTGCATGTGTGTGTTTGTACACGTGCATGCATTTAAGAGCTGTAACTGCCTGGATTAGATAATTACAGGAAGCGTGTATGGGCACTGGCATAACACCACTGCCACATCCCCTCTGTCTCTACCATGAAGATCTAATAGCACAAAACACACACACACACACTGTTTGATATCAATGATGCTACCAGAACAACCAGACTAATCTCAATCCTAATAGCACCTAGAGATCTAATACCTTTTAAAACAAACCTTAACTCTGCTTGTACCACATAGATCTCTAATGGTAGCACAACCAAGAGACTGGATCTAAAATCTGAAAAATAAACTGAAACTATCTGTCTCTACCAAGATATCTAATACTATAAAGACACTCTCTGTCTCTAGATGTAACGCTCCTAAAAACAGATGCTGAAATAACAAAAAACAGAATCCCCATCCTGAAACACTGGCATTTAGAAAGCCCTGTAGGTGTTTGAAGTAACTTAAACCTTGACATATAACTCCATAGAAGTTATGTCTGAGGAGATGGTGAGGGTAGCCAGGAGTATTCTCCTCTCCTCAGTGCAAGAGAAAATGGCAGCTCCAATTTGGGAAAGGGGGGAATACAGAGGGTCTCATTTGATCATATAAACCACCTGTGTGCTAGACTGCTCTGCCTGACACCATGAAGCTTTAGGGGGTTTCCTAACACACTACAGACGCTGTCTCATCCAATTCTGTGCTTCAGGGCCCAGGGGAAGTGGCCCTCTCTGGGGTGATAGCTTCTGACTCTGGTCCTTCACCTCCAGACCTGGGCTCCAGAGCTGTAGACATGATAAGAAGGAACACCTTACGGGTTTGATTAGAGAGAAAATACACAGAGTAAACAAATATTAAGAACACCTGCTTTTTCGATGACATAGACCAGTGTTACTCACAATTTTTTGTAAAGGGGCCACTTTGGGTTGAGACAATCATTCAGAGGGCCGCACAGATCTTTAGTTTGTTGTATTGTTTCTTCCAATATGATCAATTATCAATTGAGAGCAAATTCTGAGCAATAGAGCACATGCAATTGATTACTCAGTGTGTGTGTCACGCCCTGACCTTGAAGATCCTTTTTATGTCTCTATTTTGGATTGGTCAGGGTGTGAGTTGGGGTGGGCATTCTATGTTTTGTGTTTCTATGAATTGGTATGGTTTTGGTATGGTTCTCAATCAGGGACAGCTGTCTATTGTTGTCTCTGATTGGGAACCATACTTAGGTACCCTTTTTCCCCTCTGTGTTTGTGGGAAGTAAACTTTGTTTGATGGCACATAGCCTGAAGCTTCACGGTTTGTTTGTGTATTGTTTAGTTAGTGTCATTTTGAGTTAATAAAGAGAAAATGTATGCTTACCACGCTACACCTTGGTCCAGTTCCTTCAACAGCGTGTGTGTGGGCACGGGCATGGGCCTTTGCGTGTGTGTGTGAACCATGTGTTCAGTCACTATTAAACTTCCCCATCCTAATCAAACTCATGGTCCAGTGACACACTACTTCCACTTTAAGATAAATAACTAAGAGATAAAGGCAGAAGAATGATGTTCCCCCTAGTTACTGACCTACTGCCCGTTTTGCATTATTCCCCAAATAGTTAAGGTTAGGATTTGTGGACTGTAAGCTGATGCTAGATATGTGTCCAAGGACAGTCGCTACCCAGGGTCAGATAAAGACAACACTTCCGCTTCCTGTCTGATGAAAGGAATTCTTCCCCTCAGGACAGCTGATAGGCTGGGCTGTGAGGATCAAATAACCCTTTCAGTAATCACAACATCTTTCCCAGAAATCCAAGTTCTTACCAGTGCTCTTCTGGGAGAAGCTTTAGAATGTTACTAATGTTCTTTCTGATATACAGTATCTTTATCTAGGTCAGACACTATCTAGGTCAGACACTCTGTAATTCAAAATGTATCTTCAAGTTCATATAACATATGATACAACAAAGCATGAACCATGTACTAGATATATTAGCATTAATACCTTAGGTTCTGTCTCTGATTCACCTGGCTTGTATTACTCTGCTTTACTGTAAATGCTGTTGAAAGATGAGATAATTACTTTAACTTTCTGACCATATCTAAAATGCATGGTGACTGCAAGGGGCTGTTAGCCTACATTCATTATTAGCCTTCATTGGAGCTTAAAGTTCATCAGTGTTCACATCACTAAGGAATTACTTTGGTCCACACACACCCACACTGCACGACAGCACATCTTTCCCCCTCAGGAGGCTGAGCAATTGTTGGCTGCTTTTCCTTCACTCTACGGTCCAACTCATCCCAAACCATTTCAAATGGGTTCAGGTTGGGTGATTGTGGAGGCCAGGTCATCTGATGCAGCACTCCATCACTATCCTTCTTGGTCAAATAGCCTTTACATAGCCTGGAGGTGTGTTGTCATTGTCCTGTTGAAAAATAAATGATAGTCCCACAATCGGCAAACCAGATGGGATCGCTGTAAAATGCTGTGGTAGCCATGATGGTTAAGTGTGCCTTGAATTCTAAATAAATCACAGACAGTGTCACCAGCAAAGCACCGCCACACCATCACACTTCATCCTCCATGCTTCACGGTTAAGTGTGCCTTTATCTTGGCCAGGTCGCAGTTGTAAATGAGAACTTGTTCTCAACTACCCTACCTGGTTAAATAATCACCCGACCTGATCCGAATTGAAATGGTTTGGGATGAGTTGGATGCGGAAATCATCTGTTCACCTACTCTGCGTCTCATAGCGGTTGGAACCAATCATTTCAAATGTGGACTCATCAGACGGAAGGACATATACCACCGGTCTAATGTCCATTGCTCATGTTTCTTGTCCCAAGCACGTCTCTTCTTATTATTGGTGTTCTTTAGTAGTGGTTTCTTTGCATTAATTAGAACACAAATGCCTGATTCACGCAGTTTCCTCAGAACAGTTGACGTTGAGATGTGTCTGTTATTGAACTCTGTCAAGCCTCTATTTGAGCTGCAATGTCTGATGCTGAATTTATCCTCTGCAGCAGAGGTAACTCTGGGTCTTCCTTTCCTGTGGTGGTCTTCATGAGTTTCAGTTTCTTCATAGCGCTCGATGGTTTTTGCAACTGCACTTGAAGAAACTTTAGAAGTTCTTGGAATGTTCTGTATTGAATGACCTTCATGTCTGGTTGAAATAATGCCAGGAATGTGCAAAGCTGTTATCAAGGCAAAGGGTGGCTACTTTAAAGAATCTCAAATCTCAAATATATTTTGATTTGTTTAGCACTTTTTGGTTACTACATGATTCCATGTGTTACATCATAGTTTTCATTTCTTCAAAATTATTCTACAATGTAGAAAATAGTAAAAAAATAAGAAAAACCCTTGAATGAGTAGATGTGTCCAAACTTTTGACTGGTACTGTATATATATAATTACAAACAAAGATATGGAAATGATGTAGACAATTACATTGATGGAAGCCGCAATATGTCTGCAATATTAAAGTTGATCAACCACCCACAAGATATATATATATATATAAATAAACCTCCTTGTCCTCCCATCACCATAATGTTTGGTAGTACTCACAGGGGCTCTATGCAGCAGCAACAACAGGCTCTCTGATGTAATTTCACCTCTCCGTTAACTGTTGGCACGCAGACCGCGGCAAAACCAGAAATATTTGAAAGGATCGTCTTTGGCAAAATGTCATCCTAAGTTCTGATATTTTTTACTTTGAAATCTGCTTGGTCTCCAAAATGATTCCACCACTCACTTTTTAACTGGGTAGTCTATTTGTTATTCCACTCACTTTTTTGTTATTCCACTCACTTTTTTGTTGGTCTTGACTCTTGACTAGGAGGCCTGTTCAATTATTTCACAGCAGAATTACCTTTCGTAAGGCTTGCTCGCTAATGTTTCGGTTTGGTTTGCTAACTAGCTAGTGGGTTATTCAAAATAGCACACACATTTTGTAATAACATAAGCTAATTAGTTATGAATGGCAGCCCAAAGGATATAAAGTTGAGGCAAAAATATTGATCTTTTGATGATGAAAATGTAATATTCAACTTCAAGCTTTACCTGACAAACATGGGGCTTCGGATTTTATTTGAAAGACAATCCCGGAACATGTATGAACCCCATAAACATTCCCCAGGTGAAGCATCCCAGAATCTGATTGCGCCCTCTCCTGGCAAGGATACATTTTACAGTGCCACCTTCTACATTAGACAAGGACAGTTTTTCTATTTCTCTAGTTCAACAGCAGGTAGCCTGATCATGCAGACTCAGAGGTACATATCCTCAGGCTCTGTATCACCCAGGGTCTTTATCTTGTCTTTACATCATTGGTTTTATAGAGGGTTTCATTTGTGGGTATTCTTTCAGCACACACACATGTAAGCAACCAGGAGACCCATGAGGCAGCGCACAATAGGCCCAGTGTTGTTAGGGTTAGGGAAAGGATTGGCAGGCTGGGATGTCCTTGTCCCATCGTGTGTGGTGGGCTGGGCGAATGCACGCTGACTTCCGTCAGCAGTTGTACGTGTTTCCTCCGACACAATGGTGCAGCTGGCTTCCAGGTTAAGCGAGCAGTGTGTCAAGAAGCAGTGCGGCTTGGCAGGGCCGTGTTTCAGAGGACGCATGGCTCTCGACCGTCGCCTCTACCGAGTTCAAACGGGAGTTGCAGCTATGGGACAAGACTGTAACTACTAATTGGATATCACAAAGTTTTAAAAACAAAAATGCATAAACTGACCAGGTGAATCCAGGTGAAAGGTAGAGTACGATCCCTTATTGATGTCACTTGTTAAATCCACGTCAATCAGTGTAGATGAAAAGGAGGACACAGGTCAATTAAAGAAGGATTTTTAAGCCTTGAGACAATTGAGACATGGAATGTGTATGTGTGCCACTCACCGGTTTGTGTCAAGAATAAATAGGCAGATAAATATTTGCTTTGTGTTTCTGACCTACTGGTTTACCTTTTTTTGTGGCAACAGGTCACAAATGTTGCTGATGGTATTGCACACTGCGGTATTTCAACTTACAGACACAGGAGTTTGTCAAACTTTGATTGGATTTTTTTGTGGGTTTGTGCAATGCTATGGTCGTACATTTGGCAGGAGATTAAACATTGCATCTGTCTCTCTCTCTCTCTCTCTCTCTCTCTCTCTCTCTCTCTCTCTCTCTCTCTGTACAGAGCTATGGGAGTTGAACAGGACGTGGGTGTTCCAGGGACCAGGTCCCTCCCTGCAAACCCAGACCATGATGTTGGACGAGGCCCATGAGAGGCTTTATGTAGGGGCTAAGAACACCCTGTACTCCCTCAGCCTGGAGAGAGTTAACCACCAACACAGAGAGGTAGGCCTGTCTGTCTGTCTGTCTGTCTGTCTGTGCGTGCGTGTGTGTGTGTGTGTGTGTGTGGAGGTGATTTGAACTCTTGCCCCTCCAGGTCAGTAGGTTACCCAAACAGAGTGTATATATTTGTGTGTTTTTATTATGTTACTAAAGTTTGGACACATAGTCCTTCCATAAAGAGCACGGCTGGACACAGAGAGGAGAGAGATACTGCCACATGCCCAGTCTCAAATCCCAACTTTCCTTAACATCTCATAGGCTACGTGAAATTGTTTCCATAATGTATTACTAATATTTCTCCAGCACTATACACACGTGTAATAATACTTATTGGCCAATAGAGTCGGTGGGACTGGCTGTCACATCTGACTGTTTCCCTGAGGTGGATGAAGTTGTAAATAATTGTGTTATAATGAGGTTTTATGAACTTCAGTTCTGTTTAATTATGTTAGACAATGACATACAGAGGAGGATAAGTTACAACTGACTATGGAGCATATCTGTAATGCAGATTTCTAAGTGTAAAGTAATGTGATTATTATTGTCCATTTCCTACTGAGTTATATGAGGTCTTGGGAATGTTTATTATTATGTTTTAATCTGTTCTCTTGAAATTCCATAGTATCACTGATAATATATTTAATAATATACTTAATGATGATAAAGAGTGATTTGGGGCTGATGTTTTCCATACAAACATGTTGCTGTGTCCTAACTTGACCCTTTAGAATTACAAAGATTCACTATGTTTACTAAACTCTTAGAATTAGTGGTGGCTCCAGGAACCCTGAAGATCCTCAATGAATCCCTTGAGTTCTTCAAGGAACCATTGCTAGTAAATGGTTCATTTTTGCACCTTTGGTGAGGTGAGGGGATCTTGGAGGAACCTATTTCGTATTTGGTATTTTATTAGAATCCCCATTAGCTGTTGCAAAAGCAGCAGCTACTGTCACGATGTTCGTAATAATTATGGTCGGACCAAGGCGACCAAAGTGAAACTTTAAGCAAATACAAAACAAAATAGAGAATAAACAAACCGTGATGACAATGGAGTGCTAACCAGCAACTAAACATGAACTATATCCCATAACCCACAGGTGGAAAAAATGCAACCTAAGTATGATCCCCAATTAGAGACAACGATTACCAGCTGCCTCTAATTGGGAATCATACACAAACACCAACATAGACAAATAAACCTAGAACCCCACATAGAAATAATAAACTAGACTAAACACCCCTAGTCACCCCCTGACCTACTCTACCATAGACAATACAGGCTTTCTATGGTCAAGACGTGACAGCTACTCTACCTAGGGTCCACACAAAATATGAAACATATCACAATACAGAACATCAATAAACAAGAACAGCTCAAGGACAGAACTACATATTTTTTTAAAGGCAAATGTAGCCTACATATCAATACATACACACAAACTATCTAGGTCAAAGAGGGGAGAGGCATTGTGCCATGATTGTTGCTTTGTCTGTTTTTTTAAACCAGGTTTGCTGTTTATTTGAGCAATATGAGATGGAAGTTCCTTGCAATAAGGACTCTATATAATACTGTATGCTTTCTTGAATTTGTGTTGAATTTGGGGACTGTGAAAAGACCCCTGGTGGCATGTCTGGTGGGTTAGGTGTGTGTGTCAGAGGTGTGTGTAAGTTGACTGCAAACAATTAGGGATTTCCAGCACATTAATATTTCTTAAAAAAGGAAGAAGTGATGCAGTCAGTCTCTCCTCAACTCTTAGCCAAGAATGACTGGCATGCATAATATTTATATCAGACCTCTGATTACAGTGAAGAGAAAAACATGTCACTGTTCTGGGCCAGCTGCAGTTTAACTAGGTCTTTCCTTGCAGCACTGGACCACACAACTGGACAATAATCAAGATTAGACAAAACTAG
Source organism: Oncorhynchus mykiss (assembly GCF_013265735.2). Classification (NCBI taxonomy): domain Eukaryota; kingdom Metazoa; phylum Chordata; class Actinopteri; order Salmoniformes; family Salmonidae; genus Oncorhynchus; species Oncorhynchus mykiss. The sequence goes on from NC_048565.1 coordinate 33,307,031, forward strand.
AGCCTGCAGATCTTGCTTTTTGGAGTGTGGTGTCAAAAAAGCAGAGTATCTCTTTATTACGAACAGACCTCTCCCCATCTTTACAACCATTGAATTTATATGTTTTGGCCATGACAGTTTAAAATCTAAGGTAACACCAAGTAATTTAGTCTCCTCAACTTGTTCAACAGCCACACCATTCATTACCAGATTCAGCTGAGGTCTATAACTTAATAAGGAATGATTTGTACCAAATACAATGTTCTTAGTTTTATAGATGTTCAGGACCCGTTTATTACTGGCCACCCATTCCAAAACAGACTGCAACTCTTTGTTAACCTTTCTGATCTCCCCATCCCGGATCCGGGTTCGTGAATACAGACTCAAGCTCATTACCATAACGCAACGTTAACTATTCATGAAAATCGCAAATGAAATGAAATAAATATGCTAGCTCTCAAGCTTAGCCTTTTGTTAACAACACTGTCATCTCAGATTTTCAAAATATGCTTCTCAACCATTGCAAAACAATCATTTGTGTAACAGTATTGATGGCTAACGTAGCATTTAGCATTAGCATTCAGCTGGCAACATTTACACAAAAAAACAGAAAAGCATTCAAAAAAATCATTTACCTTTGAAGAACTTCAGATGTTTTCATTGAGGAGACTCTCAGATAGCAAATGTTCAGTTTTTCCTGAAAGATTATTTGTTTAGGACAAATCGCTCCGTTTTCTGCGTCACGTTTAGCTATGAAAAAACCCCTGTATCCAGGATTGTGTAAATCTATCAGCAAGCTCATTAGCATAACACAACGTTAACTATTTATGAAAATCGCAAATGAAATGAAATAAATATGCCATCTCTCAAGCTTAGCCTTTTGTAAACAACACTGTCATCTCAGATTTTCAAAATATGCTTCTCAACCATAGGAAAACAATCATTTGTGTAAAAGTAGCTAGCTAGAGTTAGCATTTCGCGTTAGCATTTAGCGTTAGCATTAGCGTTAGCATCCAGCACGCAACATTAACAAAAACATAAAAGCCTTCAAATAAAATCATTTACCTTTGAAGAACTTCTGATGTTTTTAATGAGGATACTCTCAGTTAGATAGCAGATGCTCAGTTTTTCCAAAAAGATTCCTTGTGTATTAGAAATAGCTCCGTTTTATACATCACATTTGGCTACCAAAAAAAATCCATAAATTCAGTCCTCAAAACGCAAACTTTTTTCCAAATTAACTCCATAATATCGACTGAAAACATGGCAAATGTTGTTTAGAATCAATCCTCAAGGTGTTTTTCACATATCTCTTCATTGATACATCGTTCTTGGAAACATGCTTTCTCTCCTGAATCCCAGGAGAAAATGCCTGCACCTGAAGATTACGCACAAATTTAGACAAAGGACACCGGGCGGACCTCTGGAAAATGTAGTCTCTTATGGCCAATCTTCCAATGATATGCCTACAAATACGTCACAATGCTGCTAAGACCTTGGGCGAACGACAGAAAGTGTAGGCTCATTCCTTGCGCAATCACAGCCATATAAGGAGAGAATGGAAAACAGAGCTTCAGAAATTCTGCTAATTCCTGGGTGATGCATCATCTTGGTTTCGCCTGTAGAATGAGTTCTGGGGCACTTACAGACAAAATCTTTGCAGATTCTGAAACTTCAGAGTGTTTTCTTTCCAAAACTGTCAAGAATATGCATAGTCGAGCATCTTTTCGTGACAAAATATCGCGCTTAAAACGGGAACGTTTTTTATCCAAAAATGAAATAGCGCCCCTAGAGCTCTAAGAGGTTAAGGGTTTCAGTGACTTCATTAATATGTGGTTGCTGAGGCGTATATGTTTGAATCATCAGCATACATGGACAGACATGCTTTGTTTAATGCCAGTGGCAGGTCATTGGTAAAAATAGAAAAGAGTAGAGGGCCTAGAGAGCTGCCGTGCGGTACACCACACTTTACATGTTTGACATTAGAGAAGCTTCCACTAAAGAAAACCCTTTGAGTTCTATTAGATAGATAGCTCTGAATCTACAATATGGCAGAGGTTGAAAAGCCATAGCACATAAGTTTTTTTCAACAACATGTTACGATCAATAATATCAAAGGCTGCACTGAAATCTAACTGTACCGCTTCCACAATCTTCTTATTATCAATTTCTTTCAACCAATCATCAGTCATTTGCGTCAGTGTTGAGTGCCCTTCTCTATGAGCATGCTGAATTTGTTTACAGAAAAATATTATTGTATTTGGTCAAACACAATTTTTTCCAACAGTTTGCTAAGAGCTTGCAGCAAGCTTATAGGTCTGCTGTTAGAACCAGTAAAGGCTGCTTTACTGCTCTTGGGTAGCATAATTACTTTGGCTTCTCTCCAGGCCTGAGGACAAAGACGTTCCTCTAGGCTCAGATTAAAAATATGACAGATAGGAGTGGCTATAGAGTCAGCTACCATCCTCAGTCGCTTTCCATCTAAGTTTTCAATGCGGGAGGTTTGTCATTATTGATCGATAACAATAAACTTTCCACCTCTCCCACACTAACTTTACAAAATTCAAACGTGCAATGCTTTTCTTTCATTATTAGTTTTTTATGCATGAAAACAATTGTTCACTGTTCGTTGTTGGCATTTCCTGCCTATGTTTGCCCACTTTGCCAATGAAGTAATCATTAAAAAAATTGGCAATATCATATGGTTTTGTGATGAATAAGTCATCTGATGCGATGAAAGATGGAGTTGAATTTGTCTTTTTACCCATAATTTCATTTAAAGTACTCCAAAGCTTTTTCCATCACTCTTTATTTCATTAATCTTGGCACCATAATACATTTTCTTCTACTTTTTGTTGAGTTTAGTTACATCATTTCTCAATTTGTAGTAAGTCAGACAGTCAGATGTGCAGCCAGTCTTATTGGCCACTCCTTTTGCCCCATCTCTTTCAACCATACAGTTTTTCAACTCCTCATCAATCCATGGAGCCTTAACAGTTATAACAGTCAGTTTCTTAACAGGTGCATGTTTATCAATAATTGGAAGAAGCAATTTTATCAAATCTTCAAGTGCAGCGTTTGGATGCTCCTCATTAATAACATCAGACCAACAAATATTTTTAACATCATCCACATAAGAGTCACAGCATTTTGTATGATCTCTTATACACTATAATACACTATTTTAGTTCCAGCTGTTGGAACTTTGGCTTTCCTGGATATAGCCACTATATTGTGATCCCTGCATCCAATCAGTTCATTAGTAAAAATGTGATTGATACATGTTGATGATCTTATTCCTATAGTGTTTGTAAACACCCTGCTAGGTTGATTAATAACCTGAACCAGATTACAGGCACTGGTTACAGATGAAAACCAGTCAATATTTAGGTCCCCAAGAAAGTAGACCTCTCTGTTTACATCACATACATCATCAAGCATTTCACACATATTAGTTACATACCTAAAATGCCTTCAAACTCAACTCTGAACCTCAAAGCTAGTTCCACTGCTTTTTTTCATTGTTCCCCTTTAATCAGGGACTGATTTAGATCTGTGGCACCGGGTGTGTGCAATTAATTATCAGATATTAAATTAAACTAGCAGGCTCCGGACATCATAGAGTAAGAGTGAAATACCCCTGCTATAATGTATTAATTAAAGGAAAATTCTACCCCAAACTATCTTTTGACATTTGTTTCATTCGTCCATTGTTGACATAGTCATACATGGATGACTATCATGCATGGATCATACATGGATGATTTCTGTATTTTGAAAGGTACATATCTTGAAAGCCCGATAGCTGACAACAAAATATTTTGGGAATACGTCTATCTTTGATAAGCTACCCATGAAAGGTCTGAAAATAGCCCACATTAAAACAGTACCAGTCAAAAGTTTGGACAGACCTACTCATTTAAGGGTCCTTCTTTATTTTGCAGCAGGCCTGATTCACACAGTCTCCTCTGAACAGGTGATGTTGAGATCTGTCTGTTACTTGAACTCTGTGAAGCATTTATTTGGGCTGCAATTTCTGAGAATGGTAATTCTAATGAACTTATCCTCGGCAGCAGAGGTACCTCTGGGTCTTCCATTCCTGTGGCGGTCCTTACGAGAGCCAATTTCATCACAGCGCTTGATGGTTTTTGCGACTGCACTTGAAGAAATATTCAAAATTCTTGACATTTTCCGCATTGACTGACATTCATGTCTTAAAGTAAGGGTGGACTGTCATTTCTCTATGCTTATTTGAGCTGTTCTTGCCATAATATGGACTTGGTCTTTTTACTTCTGTATACCATCTCTACCTTGTTACAACACAACTGATTGGCTCAAATGCATTTAAGAAGGAAAGAAATTCCACAAATGAACTTTTAACAAGGCACACCTGTTAATTGAAATGCATTCCAGGTGACTACCTCATGAAGATGGTTGAGAGAATGCCAAGAGTGTGCAAAGCTGTCATAAAAAGCAAAGAGTGGCTACTTTGAAGAATCTAAAATCTAACATTTATTTTGATTTGTTTAACACTTCTTTTTCTTTATCAAAATGCATTTTTTGGGGGCAGAAATGCCTTCTCGAACATGTGAACTATCACGTGCCTTAATAATAAACTTGCATACCATATGTAAATATTAATTCAATTCAATTACAAGCCTAGTTGGTTTCGCCAAAGAAAAGTAATGCAACCTTCCCACTAGCCATGATTGGCTGAGATAATGAGTGGGCTTGACATGCCGAGAGATGATAGCATGTACAGTAGCACCCTTCTGTCTATTTGAGCTGGTCAGTACAGTGAATGCCAACTAAACGTTTTGAGATTATGCTGCAGGATTTAGAGGTCATTTGTTGTTTAGTACAGTACCCTGTGTCACTGCTTCATTGCTCCAGACCAGCGCAAGGGAAGTTAAAGTACTGATGGTGCTTTTGGGTCCCAAGGTGATAGTGTGTCTCTAACTGACAATGAATGGGCAACATAAACCAGATAGAATGATAATTGTGCACAACTTCAAAATTGCATTTCAATGAACTGAATGAGGAGGATGACTTTAGAACAACAGTTTAAGAATTGCTATTCCTCTGTCCTGCATACGCACCTGGAAAAATACACTTCTTTTTGTTTCTACTTGTCAGTAGAAACAAAACTAAAACTTAAACCGTTGTTAAACTAAGGTTTTTATTCTAAGAGAAATGAAAATGTTCAATTATATTCCATGATATTCTTAAAATATATGTGTTGACTGAATTTAAGCAAGTGATGTCTGCTAAATAATCCATTTGAAGGCACAGTCATATAGCATCGACACCTACATAAAGCTGAGTGACTCACTCATTCATGGCTTTGGATCAAAATAAATAAGTACCAACATTCTTAGTCTTTAATAAAGAAATGTTTTGGTTATCCTGACCTGGACACCATACCCATTACGAGCTATTAGCAGGACAATAGACTCTTGCCAACACCTCTCTGAATGTTGATACCTTGTGCAAGGCAATTGATCAGCATTAAAAACTTTGGTGCTGGATGCTCCCGAGTGGCGCAGCGGTCTAAGATACTGCATCACATTGCAAACTACATTGCTACAGATGCTGGTCTGATGCTCATGCCGGATGTGACCTGGAGAGATAACAAACTGAATTTATTTACAAATTAATAACAATGTCTGACCCCATGTTCAAGAATCACCTTTTTCCTCGTTCATTTCATGTTATCTCTGTTTGGGTATTGGTTATCTCCATTTGGTTATTGGTTAGACTACAATTAAGGTGTGGAAATGTTAGGATTATTTTGCTCTTACGGTAGTACTGTAGCCTAGTCCTGACGGGTCTCGTTGTACAGCACTATTATGGGCTATTTGCAGGATAATAGACTCTTACCAAGAGGGAGGTTAGGGGGAGAATTGTATCGACAAATGTATTTCTTAGCTAGGTTGACTGTATCACAACAGGCCGTGATTGGAAGTCCCTATGGGTGGCGCACAATTGGCCCACCCATAAAAAAAAAAAAAAAGATAAATAAATAATTATAAATAACAAACTGGCTTGATTTAGAAATTAGTAAGAATGTCTTACCTCACGTTCAAGAATGGCCTTTTTCTCGCTCACTTTCAGTCATTTGTAAACTAAATCATCTCCAAAATATAGTTATTTTTTAGACAAGCTATAGAAAGTTGGTTGGAATTTCAGTTTAATCCACCAGAAAAGACAGAACAAATAATCCAACAAATATTGTCGTTATACTTAAGTATACTAATTGATCGAGAAAAAAAAATATCAATTGGAACATTTAACATGTGGAAGGGGGAAAAAATATGATTAACGCTGTTAACACATTAACCCTGTTCACAAGTGTAGCAGGCTGTGAATTCTGCAAACAACATTTCTAGGATGGGCTATTAGCAGGACAATACATGTATATATTGGGCATATCGGTCATGGCTCCTGAGTGGCAAAGTGGTCTAAGTCACTGCATCTCAGTGCAAGAGGCATCACTACAGTCCCTGGTTTGAATCCAGGCTGTATCACATCCGACTGTGATTGGGAGTCCCAGAGGGTGGTCACCATTTGGCCCAGCGTTGAACGGATAGGTTATTTGACAATGAGATAAACAAAGAAATTATTAATACATTTAGAATGATATAAAAGCACCTTAGAAATTCTCACAGATCGGATTTGCCCTAACGGAAAATACCCCTTCAATATTCATTTAGAATCCTCCAATCCATTGAATCTAATTATTGTAGGCCTGCCGTAGGTGACATGAGTCTCACTAGTGTTGAGTAATGCTGTGCTGTTAAAAGTGGTGTCGGTCTTATTTATTTAAAAAGCATATTGAAGTTAGAAGCAATAGTAAGAAGATAGAAGCAATAGTATTTTAAGCAATAGCCAAAATCAAATCAAATCAAATGTATTTATAAAGCCCTTACATCAGCTGATATCTCAAAGTGCTGTACAGAAACCCAGCCTAAAACCTCAAACAGAAAGCAATGCAGGTGTACAAACACGGTGTCTAGGAAAAACTCCCTAGAAAGGCCAGAACCTAGGAAGAAACCTAGAGAGGACACAGGCTATGAGGGGTGGCCAGGCCTCTTCTGGCTGTGCCGTGGATATTATAACAGAACATGGCAAAGATGTTCAAATGTTCATAGATGACCAGCAGGGTCAAATAATAATAAAAATAATAATAATAAAGTCTACCCGCTGTGGTCAACTATTTCAGCATCGTTTCATGCTGCTCTGATACAAGCATGGGGACTGGTCTTGATAAATCAATGAGATTTTTTTTTTTTATCTCCGCAGGTTGAGAACAAATGAATGGAAATATACAGTATTATACAGAGACATGAGTGCATGGAACTCTCTTCCGTCTTATATAGTGCAAGTGAACAGCAAACCTTGTTTAAAAGAACAAATAAAGCAACACCTCACGGCACAACGCCTCTCCCCCATGTGACCTACTTGTTGTGTGTATGTACTGACATGTGTGTGAAACTGATAGATGAGCACATACACACACATTACACGTTCATGTTTTTAAATGTATCTTAATTGGAAAGTATTTTTTTTTGTCTGTAATGTATTTTTCGTTAGCTGTCACCATTGGCATTGGCTAATGGGGATCCTAATAATTCAAATCAAATCAACAATGGACAAATTAAACAAATACCAAAAGTTAGATTTCCTTTAATGTAGTAACGGGTTCCTGGAGGAACCTTGGACTGGAGGCATGGCTTAGTAGGGGCCTGGCTTTTAGATAGATTTTTTTGTGCCACCCTTTCAAGTAAATGTAATTCCTGTTCATCTGTTCTGTTCTATTGTCATCACATGTTAAGGTTGAACACTGATAGTTGTGTAGCTTCACTGAGGCTTACAGAGGAGAATGAGTTCCTCAAGAGCCTATGCAAATCCCAAAGTTGGAATAGTTACCACTGTATTACTATATGTAATCAGCATTGTTTATATCGGAAAATTGACATTTGCAGTGTATGAACTTATCATGATGAACAAAAATGACATTTTTGACACTCTAACGGGTGCCCAAAACTATCTGAAAACCCCGCCTCCAGTAAGCCAAGCTGCCACCTCTGCAATATATTATTAAAAAGGTACTAAATTGAACCCCTCCCATCCCATAAAGGTTCATCAAAGAGTTCCTTGAAGACTCTTTTCAGAAGGGTTCCTCAAGGAACCTTTTTGAGCAGTTTTTAGAACCCTAAAGGCAGGGTAGCTTTAATTCTAAGAGTGTAGTTCAGACACTTCAGGATGGTTATGGTGGTTATGGAGACCTTTTGTGGTTCAGTCCACCCATAAACAAACGTTAATTACAGGATGTTATGCTGAACACTCAGACAGAAAGTGTGCATGTGTGAGTGTGTGTTTGCATGTCCGTATGCATCTGTTAGTGTCTTATTTATTGTCATCTCTCATCAGATTGACTGGGCCAGCTCTGAGTCACAGGTAGAAGATTGTATGATGAAGGGTAAAGAGAAGGTAACAGAATCTGATGTACATCTACATCTGTCATAGTTTACCCTACATATATGCAGTGTGTTCGATATCTGTCTTGCCTAATACTTACTGAAACTACACACTGTGTGCCATTCATACTGCATACTATTTAGAACGTACTGTTTTGCAAAAATGTATGCCGTAACAATAAATATCAACATACTAGGCTCACCCATACTGAGAATGCGACATCTAATGAGCATGTGCGTTGTTTCCCGCCATTTGAGCATTTTGGTACAGCACAGCCTCATGATTGTCAGCTGATTATCAGCTGTGTTAAACACATGGTTCTGAAAAGACAATTATCTTCCTCAATAACGTGAAAGGAATTTGTACCACATAAAATCCTGAAATTAGTATGATATCTTGACATTTAAAGCATACTCATAAAAAATATAGATATAATGACATACTGTACTATAAAATGTTCTATTTTCGCATACCTAATCAGCCTACAATTTAAAATGCAAGTACAGATATTCGGACACGCCATACACTTCAAGTTACCTACCTAACCTAACCTCCCCTCTGTCTCCCTCTCCCCCCTCCCCTACAGCCAGAGTGTGCTAACTACATCAAGGTGTTGCAGCAGTTTAACACAACACACCTGTTGGCCTGTGGAACAGGAGCATTTAACCCTCTCTGTGCCACCATCAGGGTGGGACATGCAGGACAGGTGAGCAGGGATGGGATTTTTTTCCTTGTAGTTATTGCAAATAAGGTTGATATGCGAACATATAGAAGGACATGCTGCTGTTTTGGCTCAGTCTCGTCATCTGTTCTTTAGACACCGGCAGTCTTTCCTGAATGAGCTGTAAAAACCTCAACACGCCCAATGGTCAATTTATGTTTCCTCAGAGAGAGACAGGGAGTTGGTTTATTCATCTGAAGGAGATACACATAGAGACACAAGGTGTGACATTATTGATGTTTGTGTGTCCTTTGAGAGAGAAAGGGAGAGAGGAGAGAGGGGGAGGAGAAGAGGAAGTTGGTATTGATAGTTAGTCTGTGTCCTCTGAGTGAGCGAGGGAATGTGTTTGTCTGGATTGTAAATTAGTTTAATTTATATCATCCCCTGTCTGTCTGAGAGGACCTGTGACAACAGCACCAGCAGGGAAAACAAACCAGTCTCCCACAAGACTTCAGTCAGAATAAAGAACAGAACATGCTATGGCTAAGGTCAAGCTCAGGGATGTCAATGTGTCACTACACCAAATACCCTTGTTTCGTACTGCTAATTATCTGAAGACTCTTGTCACTTCCTTGCCATTCAGAGTATCTAAAGACTTGTATCTGTGATGAAAAAGCAGCTTTATCGAATTACTGTTTGATAATGGTAACACAGGGGTGTCAATAGTTAATAGAGACTAGCAATTCTGACTGCCACTGTGTCCAGCCTGAGACATCCCCCCCCTGTTTGCTGAGAGGTGCTTCTAATAACGGTTGCTAGATGTTGGAACATATCGTGACACTCACACCTCACCATTGTCAAAGCCCCCCAAGCTCTTCATTGTCTCTGCTTTATATACTGTTAATGTACTTGTTTATATGTGACACTATGATTAATATATTTTTTTAATTTGATCACACCAATACGTACTCGGAAACAGGCCATTTTACGAAGTGTGTGTGCATTTGCGAGCGAGCATGAGTGTGTGTGTTCTCACTGATACGTTTTGGTCCCCAGGCCAGACAGTTTGAGCTGGAGGAGCAGAGTGTAGAGAGTGGAAGAGGGAGATGTCCCTATGACTACAACAGCCCCGTAACTTCCACCCTGGACAGTAAGAAGACCACACACTACAAGACATTATCACTTCTGTTGTTTCACTTTCTACCTTCTTGTGTGTTTCATGATATATTATTTTCTCAATAACTCTCTGTCTCAGGCACACTTAGCCCTAACCCTATTAGAAGACTGATACTCTAGTAGAATTGCTGTTATTGAGTATATTGCACAGAGCTTAGAGCAGCGTTTTCCAAACTCGGTCCTGGGGGCCCCAAGGGGTGCACGTTTCAGCTTTTTCCCTAGCACTACACAGCGGATTCAAATAATGAACTCATCATCAAGCTTTGATTATTTGAACAACTGTGTACTAGGGCAAAACATGTTTGGGAAACGGAGGCTTAGAGGCAGGTTTAGTTTTAGCACAATGCTGCCACCGTGTGGAAATAACTCATTATAAATCCGTTATTTTCAGATTGCGATAAATAACCAAACAAAAAATTACCAAACATAATTTGCAATTGATTGTAATTTTGTTCTTAATTCAATGTAATGTGTGGAAAATGAGGTGTTAACTGATTAAACATCTGGTTTATTATGTTTTTTTTCTGTGTGTGTGTGTGTGTGTGTGTGTGTGTGTGTGTGTGTGTGTGTGTGTTAGGAGGAGAGCTATATATTGGCCTGTATACAGACTACTGGGAAAATGATGCAGCTCTGTGTCGACTGAACAACCAAAGCTACACACGCACTGAGAGAGACAACAGACAACAGCTCAACGGTCAGTGGCCAGGCATTTCTCATTACTACTTTCTGTTTGGTCTCTGGTACTCACCAACACATTTTGTTGTGTTACAGCCTGAATTCAAAAGAGTTAAAAATAAAAAAATCTCACCCATCTACACACAACCCCATAACGACATAGTGAAAATATGTTTTTAAGCATTTGGTTACTCTAGTAATTAAACCTTGAGTATCTGAAGCCCACGGATATGGATAATCATTCTTTACCCCGGCCTTACATCTGGTGACAGCGGTGTTTCTTTCAAGACTGGAAGCTAATGAACTCCCCGGGTTTTGGACTTTCCTAACTGCATTTGGAGCTGATTCGGAGCTTCTCCCTATCTAGCTTGTCGATGTACTGGAGTTTCCCAACCTGGTTGGTGGTTCTGTGCTAAAGAGTTTCATTGTGAGTGACATCAGCAATGCTTATGACAGCAGGACTTCAACATTGGTTACTGTGACTACTTCCAGCAACATGAGACGACACCTGTGCCTGTATTTTGTCTGCCAATGTTTTTATTGAAAAGTATCATGTTGGACGTTGTTTTGCCCATTGTCCACATGCTATTTTTGCTAGCTAATGTTAGATGACCATCTGTTTGTGTTAGTTATCTAGCTGGCTAGATAGTAGCTAGCTTTACCTACAAGTTCTGGACAGGAGGAGTTTGTACGTGCAGAGAAATGTTTTTCTCTCTCTGTCATCTCTGCCTGCGTACATGTACATACTTCCCCCCCCCCCCCATTTTGTGCTGCTGAGGCTGTGGGGAACTCAGGCACATTGTGGGACTAGCTAACTGTGGATGGTGTCATTTGGGGAAAGGAAGAGATCGAAGAGGAGACATTCGGTGGCTTTTGCCGAGGCATTGCAGGCTTGGCCAGTGACTGGGGACGACTGCTGTGGAGCAAGAGGTGCCTAGAGCACTACGGCGATGGTAGCACACTACAACATGGGCCTACCAACAACATCCAGGCCACCTGACCTACTAGTCATCATTCACTTATTGAGTGAGCATGGACCTGAAGGAACACACACATTTGCTTAAAAAAAGAAAGAAGATAATTTCGTACTGTGCTGTTGTGTTACTTTCTGTTAATATTCTAGTCAGGCCTGCATGTCATCTAAATGTTGTAGTGATATTGTTGTATGTTGCATGTGGCATTTCAAAAGACTCTACGTTTCTTTTGCAAAGGGAGTACTGTGGGACCGTAATTGGAGGACTTTCATTTTTATACCAGATGATGGGGCTCTGGGGTATAAAGATCAGGGGTTGCTGGGGATGCGCTAGTTTAGAGTTTGGTGCCAGCTCTCAGCTCATATTATTTATCCTTCATGTAATTTGTCCCCTGAAGTTGTTTGGTTGCTCTAATAATTAAACCTTGAGTAATATCTTAAGTTGCAGTGCCCATGAATAATCATTCTTTACCCTGGCCTAACACTAGTTAGCATTGGCTCACAAAACTACGTCTAACTTCCATCATACTGCACACAGAGACATAAAAATGGTATCCATACGACTTCATCTGACTGGGTAGGTAGAAAAATAGCTTAATTGCCAGAATCTCGCATATCCCTTCTAAAGGGATACATTAGGATTTTGACAATTAGGCCCTTTATCTACTTCCCCAGAGTCAGATGAACTCATGGATACCATGTGTCTCAAATCAAATCAAACATTATTTGCCACTTGCGCCGAATACAAGTGTAGACTTTACCGTGAAATGCTTACTTACAAGCCCTTAATCAACAGTGCAGTTCAAGAAGAAGAAAATATTTACCAAGTAGGCTAAAATAAAAAGTAATAATAAAAAGTAACACAATAAGAAAAACAATGACGAGGCTATATACAGGGGGCACCGGAGTCAGTGTGCAGGGGTACAGGCTAGTTGAGGTAATCTGTATATGTAGGTGGGGGCGAAGTGACTATCCATAGGTAACAAAACAAACAGCGAGGAGCAGCACTATACAAGAGGGGGGGGGGTGTCAATGTAAATTGTCTGGTGGCGATTTTTCTGAATTGTTCAGCAGTCTAATGGATTGGGGTTAGAAGCTGTTAAGGAGCCTTTTGGTCCTAAACTTGGCGCTCCAGTACCTCTTGCCATGCGGTAGCAGAGAAAATATTCTATAACTTGGGTGAATGGAGTCTCTGACAATTGTATGGGCTTTCCTCTGACAGCACCTATTATATAGGTCCTGGATGTCAGGAAGCTTGACCCCAGGGATGTACTGGGCCGTTCGCACTACCCTCTGTAGCGCCTTACGGTCAGATGCCGAGCAGTTGCCGTACCAGGTGGTGATGCAAAGTATCCTTTTAAAGTAACAAGTATTTGCAAGAATATTAATAACAAGGACTTTTCACATGGTATATTGTATATGCTCTCTACATAAATGTAGAAGTATGTTATATTTTCCTGGAGGCAAAGTGAACTTTGTAATCCTGCGGTCACATTCTCTTTCTGAAACTGTCATGTTTCCTCTAGAGCCTAAGTTCATTGGGTCGGTGGTGATTCCTGATAACGATGACAGGGATGATGACAAGGTCTACTTCTTCTTCACGGAGAGAGGGATGGACGCAGAGGGGGTTAATAACAAGGCTGTTTACACCCGGGTGGGACGGGTCTGTGCGGTAAGAATTGCACAAATGCTCTGTTCTATTCTGCATGCCAGCATATCCACATACTGTATCATGTCCTCCCTTCCTTCGCCTCCTTCCAAATCTAATCCAGTTCCTTCCCTCTCCCTCTCCCCCTCTCCTCTCCTCTCCCCTCACCCTCCATCCCCTCCCTTCAGAATGACCAGGGAGGTCAGAGGATGTTGGTGAATCGTTGGAGCTCCTTCCTAAAGACCCGTCTCATCTGCTCTGTGGCTGGACCCAACGGCATCGACACACACTTCGATGAGCTAGGTACGGCTGTGTGTTCGTGTGTGTTTCCTAGAGAAGGTGATACACCTATAGTACTTTCACTTAATGGAACCCTAAATCTATCTCTCTCTCTCTTTCTCTCTCCCATGTGTTTCATTTCAGAGGATGTATTTGTGTTGAAGAACAAGGATGAGAAGAATCCAGAGATATTTGGCCTCTTCAGTACTACAAGGTCTGCTGAGAGAGTCACGTGTGTTTTTTCAAAAAAGTACTGGTATATTGTATTGAATATCTTCTCTCTCTCTCTCTCTCTCTCAATCTACACCCCTCCTCTCCTCAGTGCTGTGTTCCAGGGCTATGCAGTGTGTGTGTACCACATGGATGTTGTGAGAGCAGCATTCAACGGCCAATTTGCACACCGGGAGAGACCAGAGCACCACTGGACCCCATACAAAGGCCGGGTCCCCTACCCACGCCCTGGATCTGTGAGTTACAACCTACAGCTACAACATATACTGACTTATCAATAGGCTTTACATTACCTGATTGGCTCTCCATACCCGATAAGTAAGGATCCATGCACTCCATAGTTGGTGACATCAAGAAAAGTGTAGTTTAGGAATTTTCTAAGTTGCACCTCCATTACAGCAAACTCCATACTGTATATCCAAACAATACACTTTCAATAATGTCTTTCAAAAATGTGATATTCCAGCAGCAGCATTGTACAGTCACAGCACTCCCCTTGTGCCTGTGTCTGTGGCAGCTGCCCTTTGCAGAGAAAGAGTGTTACAGGTCGTTATACAACATTTCCTGTGAATGTCAGAGCTACTGTAGCTGTCTCTGCAGGTCACATCAGAGAAGAGGATAATCAGTGCTATCATTATACTGCAACACACAGCTTCAATAGTAACCATTTGAGTCTTTGACATTGTAATGTTTTTTTTTCTTATTCATATGTTGCTTCTCCCCCATCTCTTCCACTCTCTTCCTCTCTCTCTCTCTCTCTTTTTCCCTCTCCATCTCTTCCACTCTCTTCCTCTCTCTCTCTCTTTTTTCCCTCTCCATCTCTTCCTCTCTCTTCCTCTATCTCTCTCTTTTTTCCCTCTCCATCTCTTCCACTCTCTTCCTCTCTCTCTCTCTCTCTTTTTTCCCTCTCCATCTCTTCCTCTCTCTTCCTCTCTCTCTCTCTCTCTCTTTTTTCCCTCTCCATCTCTTCCTCTCTCTCTCTCTCTCTCTTTTTTCCCTCTCCATCTCTTCCTCTCTCTTCCTCTCTCTCTCTTTTTTCCCTCTCCATCTCTTCTACTCTCTTCCTCTCTCTCTCTTTTTTTTCCCTCTCCATCTCTTCCTCTCTCTCTCTCTTTTCCCTCTCCATCTCTTCCTCTCTCTCTCTCTTTTTCCCTCTCCATCTCTTCCACTCTCTTCCTCTCTCTCTCTCTCTCTCTTTTCCCTCTCCATCTCTTCCACTCTCTTCCTCTTCCTCTCTCTCTCTTTTTCCCTCTCTATCCCATTTCCCTCTCTATCTCTTCCTCTCTCTTCCTCTCTCTCTCTCTTTTTTCCCTCTCCATCTCTTCCACTCTCTTCCTCTTCCTTTCTCTCTTTTTTCCCTCTCTATCCCTTTTCCCTCTCTATCTCTTCCTCTCTCTTCCTCTCTCTCTCTCTTTTTTCCCTCTCCATCTCTTCCACTCTCTTCCTCTCTCTCTCTCTTTTTTCCCTCTCTATCCCCTTTCCCTCTATCTCTTCCCCTTCCTCTCTCTCTCTTTTTTCCCTCTCTATCCCTTTTCCCTCTCCATCTCTTCCCCTTCTTCTCTCTCTCCAGTGTGCCAGTAAGGTGAACGGTGGTGGGTTCTCAGGTTCTAAGGAGTTCCCTGATGAGGTTATGCGTTTTGTGCGTTCCCACCCCGTCATGTCCAGCCCGGTCCTGCCCCTCCACAAGAAACCTGTCCTACTGCAGACGGAGCCAGGAGGGAGGAGACTAACCCAGATTGCTGTGGACCGCGTCCAGGCCCAGGATGGACACTACCACGTCCTGTACATAGGCAGAGGTATGCACACTGACACTACACTATGATCATCCAGTGCTGTGTATCACCAAGGTTATAGCTCCCTCCACTGATCACATGCAGAATTACAATCACAATCTACAGGAAGGTAAGATAGGCCTACCAGATAGACAGGCACTGACATCCCAAAACAAAGCCTTTGACTCTCTACTATTTGGATGTCCTGGGTGGTTGTATTGGTGAAGGTGTGATATTTACATCACTTAAATACTCTCTCCCGTAGACGACTCTGTTGTGTTGAAGGTTATCAGCATCTACAACAAAGACACAGACACCATAGAGGAAGTACTACTGGAGGAACTGCAGGTGTTCAAGGTACTGCTGTTATTTAGCGCCACCATATGGCAAAAGATGGCCATTGCATCAATTACACATTCTTGGCACTCGACAATTTGATTTGTTTATGGAAGATCAAAATGTTTTCATGTTATTTATTTCTAGGTCCCTGTGCCAATAACTGAGATCATCATATCTGCAAAACGAGTATGACAACTATTTATCATGTTAAAATCATAGTTACTAACATTGTTTTGAAGCATGGTTGTTTAAAACTGCAGTATCTTCATCTAGCCACAAGATGACAGTGTATTGATTATCCGAATGTCGGGAAATGTAATGACAGTAGGCAAAGCGTTTTATGATGTTGATATTTACAAAAATGTGTACCTCTGTTAATTTTGGTCCCTGTGTTGTTGTTTTCATAGCAACAGCTCTATGTGGGTTCTGAGGTGGGTGTGGCTCAGGTGAGGCTCCATCAATGTGAACTGTACGGGTCAGAGTGTGCCGACTGTTGCCTAGCCAGGGATCCTTACTGTGCCTGGGATGGACTCACCTGCTCACGATACTACCCTGTTGGGGTCTACACCAAGAGGTGAGACAGAAACACAAACCTCATACACAAAGACACAGGCATGTACAGTCACACACAGACATATGAACATGTGCACAGCGGTGCAGAGGCATCACATAGCAATCATTAGCACCGCTATCCTGCCTAATCCCCTCCTTCTTTCTCATCATCCCTTCCCGTTCTTCCCTTTGATGCCACTATGTCCTTATCTCACTTTCCCAAATGCCCATTTAACAGCCACTCCCCCTCTCTCTCTCAGCAGACGATTCAGACGACAGGATGTTCGCCATGGCAACGCTGTACAGCTATGCAACGGGCTGCAGATTGATGGTCAGTCTGTGTGTGTGTTTGGGGGTGTGTGTGTGTGGGGGGGGGTAGAAAGTAATTACTCCTTGGCCAATGGCCTTTGGCCTGCTGAGGTAACAGAATGGTCAATGGTCACTGCTGAATTGTGTGTGTGTGTGTGTGTGTGTGTGTGTGTGTGTAGGGGAGAAGTACCAGGGTGCGGAGGAGAGGCAGGTGTATGGGGTAGAGAATAACAGTACTCTACTGGAGTGTACCCCTCGTTCTCTACAGGCCAGAGTTCTGTGGTACATACAGAGAGGTCCAGACAGAGAGAAGGTGAGACAGACATATATATATACTGTATATACATATACACCACTTTCCTCCTTTCTTCCTTACTTTTCCATCTCTCCTTACCTCCCCTCCCCTCCCTCTTCTCTCCCTCCCCCAGGTCAGAGGTGATGAGAGTGTAGTCATAACGACCCACGGGCTGTTGTTCCTGATTTTGCGGATTGGGGACGCTGGCATGTACGTGTGTCAGACGGTAGAACACGGCTATGTCCACACCCTACTGAGGATAACACTTCATGTGCTGGGAGGGGAGAGGGTCAGTGCCCTGATACACAGGACAGGGGAGGAAGGAGAGGAAGAAGGGGAGACCACAGCAACCTCCTGTCACCTTCCCATAGATTCCCCTCCAGACCTCCACACTGGTTCCAATTCTGACCCCACTTCCAGACTACCAGGAGCCCTACCAGGGTCCTCCCTGGCCCCCGCTCCAGCTCCAGGCCCTACCTCTCGGCTGTGGTACAAGGAGTTCCTCCAGCTTATAGGATATCGAGATACACAGCGGCTGGAGGAGTATTGTGAGAGGGTCTGGTGCTCAGAGAAAAGACGCAGGAAGACCAAACTTAGATACACCCAGCCCCTGGGAAGAGGAGAGAGGAGGGCAAGGGGGAGGGGAGAGCCTCACAGAACCCCCAGACACACCATGGACACCTGAGAGGAGGGAGAGAGAGGATAGAACAACCACACACACACAATGGGCCAGTTTTTTGTTGTTGTAGAGAATGCTACTTCCAAACTAAGCTAGAAAAACGTGACACTTTATTTTTTTTAGACTTTACCGTAACGTCTTCTTCCTTCTTATAACCATATTACATGTTATGTCATATTGTGTTTTAACCTTTCCTTGTTTCTGCTGTAATCTTTGCCACTGGTGCAAATGCTGAGTGTCCGTCAGAGGGAAGGCACATAGAACAGTTGAACTATTTATAACATTGTGGCCTTAAGACCACAGTGCTGACAGCTTCTCTGAACGGACATAGTACAGAAGATTCATAGCCATCCCAGCTGAACCCACAGATAGCGAACATTCAAACCGATTCCTCAGAAATAAAATGTTTCTAGAGATACACTTGAGCTGCTCGGTGTTCAAAACCACTGGTTAGAAAATACACAACGTTATGGTAAACACATTCTTTTTTTGCTTTGAGTTTAGTAATGGTTTAGAACTGATTAATTCAACTGGACATTGTACTCTATTATTGTTTTACTGTATAGTTGGTAAAGTTGATGATGTACGCCAATATTTCCTACTATACTTTGTAAGTTAGTTTGGTGTGACTTGTCGGAGATTGAGGAGATCTAGATGAGTTGACATCATTGAATGATTACAGTAACGCAGAACTGTGTCTGCGGATCCGAGAATAGCATCCATAATAAATACCACGGAACTTAACGTTTGAAAACAACAATAATAGTTTTCATAATGTACTATTGATGATGGAAAAGGGATTATATAACATTTTATAGACGTACCACTCAATAAAAGTTTTAGATACTTGATCTGAGCCATTAGAAATCTAATTATATCCACAGTGTATCTCAACAGATGCATTTTCTCTTCAATAAATGGACAACTTAAATGTGAACTGCAATCAACTGGTAGTTATAGAGTTGGTTGATTAGTATTCATATCAGCTCTCTCTCTCTCTCTCTCTCTCTCTCTTTCTCTCTCTCTCTCTCTCTCTCTCTCTCTCTCTCTGCTGTCAGTAATGATGCTACAGATGGGGGTTCATAATAACCATAGCAGAAGACAATCGACGTCGCCATATTTTCCCTCCCAAATAAGGAAGAACGCCACAGTGACCATCCAAGCATGTCATTGGCTAGACCGAGGAGCCTGTCTCATGAATATTCAAACCTATTGGAGGAAATCAACCGTTTTATATTCTGACAGCATAACATTTATCAGGTTTCCATTACAATCCCTCTTTTATATGGAGTCTTTTTTGAAGTCTTTAAATTACATTATTCCCGCAGTCATCATCATCCTGAATGTTCTCTGAGTTTTAATAATGAACAAAAATATAAATACAACATTAAAGTGTTGGTCCCATGGTTCATAACCTGAAATAAAAGATTCCAGAAATGATCCATACGTACAAAAATCTTAATACTCTCAAATGTTGTGCACAAATTTGTTTACATCCCTGTTAGTGAGGATTTCTGCTTTGCCAAGATAATCCATCCACCTGACAGGTGTGGCATATCAATAAGCTGATTAGACAGCATTGCCATGACATAGGTGCACCTTGTGCTGGGGACACTAAAAGGCAACTCTAAAATGTGCAAGTTTGCCACACAACACAATCCTACAGATGTCTCAAGTTTTAATGGAATGTGCAATTGGCATGCTGACTGCAGGAATGTCCACCAGAGCTGTTGACAGAGACTTTAATGTTAATTTCTCTACCATAGGCTGCGTCCAACATTGTTTTAGAGAATTTGGCAGTACGTCCAACCGACCTCACAACCGCAGACTACTTGCAACCAGGCAAGCCCAGGAACTCCACATCCGGTATTTTCACATCCGGATTGTCCACATCCGGATT
This sequence comes from Oncorhynchus mykiss, assembly GCF_013265735.2. Lineage (NCBI taxonomy): Eukaryota > Metazoa > Chordata > Actinopteri > Salmoniformes > Salmonidae > Oncorhynchus > Oncorhynchus mykiss. The sequence goes on from NC_048565.1 coordinate 33,326,980, forward strand.
GTCTGAGACGAGCCTCCCGGACAGCTAAGGAAACTGTGGGTTTTCACAACCGAATAATTTCTGCACAAACTGTCAGAAACCGTCTCAGGTAAGCTCATCTACGTGCTCGTTATCCGCACCAGGGTCTTGACCTGACTGCAGTTCAACGTTGTAACTGACTTCAGTGTCCAAATTCTAAACTTTGATGGCCACTGGCACGCTGGAAAAGTGTGCTCTTCATGGATGAATCCCGGTTTCAAATGTACTGGGCAGGAACCCTTGTGGTTAGATCGTAGGGCCAGTAACTGAAAGGTTGCTGGATTGAATCCCTGAGCGAACAAGGTAAAAATCTGTCGTTCTGCCCCTGAACAAGGCAGTTAACCCACTGTTCCCCGGTAGGCCGTCATTGTAAAGAAGAATTTGTTCTTAACTGACTTGCCTAGTTAAATAACTGGCAGATGTACTGGATGGTGTCGTGTGGGAGAACGGTTTACTGGTGTGAACAGAGACCCTATGGTGGCCGTGGAATTATGGTATGGGCAGGCATAAGCTACAGACAACAAATACATCCGCATTTTATCAATGGCAATTTGAATGCACAGAGATACCGTGACAAGATCCTGAGGGCCATTGTCGTGCCATTCATCAGCCATCATCACTTCATGTTTCAGCATGATAATGCACTGCCCCATGATGCAATGATCTGCACACAATTCCCGGAAGCTGAAAATGTCCCAGCTCTTCCATGGCCTGCAAACTCACCAGACGCGTCATAAATTGAGCATGTTTGGAATGCTCTGGATCGACGTGTATGACAGCATGTTCCAGTTTCCGCCAATATCCAGCAACTTCGCACAGCCATTGAAGAGGAGTGGGACAACATTTCACAGGCGACAATCAACAGCCTGATCAACTCTATGCAAAGGAGATGTGTAGCGCTGCATGAGGCAAATGGTGTTCACACCAGATACTGACAGTTTTTTTGATCCACGGCCCTACCTTTATTTAACCCCCCTGGAGTCGATGCCAGCGCTGATGCGGAAACTGAATGAGCATGATAAAACATCTGTCTGCAGCACTTCCACATCTGGTGAAAGGTGAGAGAGATAAAGCGGTGTTTGTCAGACCTTGAGACATCACAAAGGTTTGTCTTCTTACAAAATTTCCCGGACCTCACAACACTTGTCTGAAGGTTCCCCGGGTCCAAACATCATTAGAAGATTTTATGGAGACTGTTTAGTGCCAAAAATAAGGGTCTAAATACATGTTAAAAAAATAACTAAGGTTTCCTCATCTTTCTAATAACGCTCAGATATAGGACAGACACTTAAGAACAAACTTCCTTTAGATTTCTTTTTTTGTGACTGTCTGTTGTTCCATGTAGTGAATCTGTTATTCAATGCGTTTGTACGGGCTAATAGCAGTAAGGCCGTAAATATGTTTCATCTGATCATTTATTTTTATGTTGATACCATATACTGTAGCTTAGTAGAACCCCCCCATTCTCTCCTTCCACCCCCAACTCTCTCTCGCTCTCTCTTGCTCTCCTGTCACTCTACCTCTGAATCAAGGATTTTTCATCAAGGAATGCTTCCGTTTTCTTTCTCTTTGTCTCTATATCTCTCTGTCCCTCACTTGTGAGTTTTGAGGAGTGTAAGTGGGGAGGACCTCAGTGCAGCTGATGGATCATGGGTTTTTCTCACATCCCTCACACACACACACACACGCACACACACACACACACACACAGACACACACACACACACACACACACACACACACACACACAGACACACACACACACACACAGACACACGCACACACAGAGCTGAGGATGAGTTCACACAGCTGATCTGTTCCACTGGCTACCATAGCAACGGGCTATAAACCCCTTAACCCCTCTCCCTCTCGCCACCTCCCTACAGCGACACTCTCTGTGTCTTAGCACAGTAGCACTGTCACTCAGTTACAAGCTGTTGCACCACAACAGTTTCAGCTTAAATGGCCTCCATCAGACCTGAAATGGTACAGGAAAAAAGCACTCAGCAGCAGCATTTACGGTGATGAGGTTGACACCCTTAGCACCCAGCCCCGCATATAGACCCTCTACAGCACCCGGTGTCACAGGAAGGTCAAGAAGATCATCAAGGACCTCAGCTACTCGAGCCATGGCCCGTTCACCCACCTAACCATCTAGAAGGCGGAGACAGTACAGTTGCATCAAAAATGGGAAAAGGAGACAGAACATCAGACCATTAAACAGTCACCACTAGCTAGGCTCCACCCAGTACCCAACCCTGAACTTAGTCACTGTAACTAGCTGGGTACCACCCGGTACTCTACCCTGCACATTGGGGACTGCTGCCTATGTACACAGTCATTGAATACTGATCACTTTACCTGTGTTTACATACTGTTTTACCCACTTCAGTATATTCTCATGTTGAGAATGGCGTTGGAATGTAAATTTGACTAACTCTGCTAAAAAGCACACAAATGGCTGTGCAGCGGCTACAAAACAGCGCCCCTGTCTGTCATCTAGGGTTAATACACACAGTTGAAGTCAGAAGTTTACATACACTTATTTTAGAGTCATTAAGCTCGTTTTCAACCACTCCACAAATTTCTTGTTAACAAACTATAGTTTTTGCAAGTCGGTTAGGACATCTACTTTGTGCATGACACAAGTCATTTTTCCAACAACTGTTTACAGACGTACAGACATATAATTCACTGTATCACAATTCCAGTGGGTCAGAAGTTTACATACAGTAAGTTGACTGTGCCTTTAAACAACTTGGAAAATTCCAGAAAATTATGTCATGGCTTTATAAGCTAGAGGCTAATTGACATCATTTAAGTCAATTGGAGGCATACCTGTGGATGTATTTAAAGTTTTTCTCAATTGCTAAAAAACTAAAACCCATAGGCTGAACAAAGTTCTCAGTTGCCTGGACTCATTTAGCTAATTATGCAGTCTGTTGTCAATACTTTAAACCATTTCACATGGTAAAACACAATTTGCAGATCTCACTTCTAAACACATTCTCATTCTCAAAACACATTCTGCACTCTAATGCACACGTCATCCATACTGGTAAACACAAGTGGCAACAATCAAATACAAATAGAGAACATATGTCATTGATTGAACATAACCACTCAAAATTGATTCAACCTGTTTCAAATGATGCGACACAACCAATATAAGCCAGTTCAGAAAGCAAACAGGTTGTTGAAGGTGGGAAGGAGAAAGTCTGAGAATGGATAGAAGAAACAATGTGAGAGGACGAGGACGAGTACGTATGCGAGGTGGGCGATGAGGAGGAAGAGGAAGAGGAGGGCAAGAAAGAGGAAGAGGAGGACGAAGAGGAAGAGGAAGACAAAGAGTGGAAATATCTGATGAAATTCTAGCAACAGTTATAGACCATGTTCTTGTCCATGGACTGACAGCAGGGCTTAGAGTGCAACCCAATTTGAGCTGATTTTCTGTGTCCACCATAGTAAGGACATTCAGAGAAGAGAACAGGTACAGGATACTACTGTATTTTTGGAATTGCAAATTTACTGTACTACACTATATGCAGCTGTTTCAATAGACATTTATAAAGTTAATCACTGTATGTATTGTACTGCATGAATATGTTTTGTAACTGCACAAAACCTGGTTGCAGGTTCATATCAACAAAGAACAAGAATATCAGTACAGTATCACAGAGACAAAGTACAAGTTTGTGAGATGCAGGGTACAGTACTGTAAAAATAGGGGTACAAGGAGGAGGAAGAACAAAAAACAATATTGCAAAGTGCAAAGCAGAGTAGTAATTTCTGATCAATTTTGAGCTACTATGATAGAACATGTTTTTGTTCATCAAAAGACAATGACGGAAAAATATGAATATTTATTTTTTAACAATGTGATTTCTATTTTTCGGTGTATTGTTTACTGAAACTGCTTGAGAGTGTATATCATTTTGATCACTTTGTTTACGATTTGAGAGCAGTGTTTGATTTTGAACACAGGTAAAACTGTTTTGAAGCGAATGTTTCATTTTGTGAGAGGAGTCAGAGGTTATGTAAATAGTGCTTGAAGATGAGGTTTTGTGTTTAATGTTTTCAGGAAAAGGAGCAAGGTTTCAGTAGTGGTGTTTTAGCAATTGAGAAAGGCTTTTACAGTTTATCTTCAAATTCAGTGCCTCTTTGCTTGATATCATGGTAAAATCAAAAGAAATCAGCCAAGACCTCAGAAAAAAAATTGTAGACCTCCACAAGTCTGGTTCATCCTTGGGAGCAATTTCCAAATGCCTGAAGGTATCATGTTCATTTGTACAAACAATTGTACACAAGTATAAACACCATGGGACCGCGCAGCCATCATATCGCTCAGGAAGGAGACAGGTTCTGTCTCCTAGAGATGAACGTACTTTGGTGCGAAAAGTGCAAATCAATCCCAGAACAACAACAAAGGACCTTGTGAAGACGCTGGAGGAAACAGGTACAAAAGTGTCTATATCCACAGTAAAACAAGTCCTATATCGACATAACCTGAAAGGCTGCTCAGCAAGGAAGATGCCACTGCTCCAAATCCGCAATAAAAAAAAGATAGACAACGGTTTGCAACTGCACATGGGGACAAAGATCGTACTTTTTGGAGAAATGTACTCTGGTCTGATGAAACAAAAATAGAACTGTTTGGCCATAATGACCATTGCTATGTTTGGAGGAAAAAGGGGGAGGCTTGAAAGCCGAAGAACAACATCTTAATCGTGAAGCACGGGGGTGGCAGCATCATGTTGTGTGGATGCTTTGCTGCAAGAGGGACTGGTGCACTTCACAAAATAGATGGCTCATGAGGAAGGAAAATTACGTGGATATATTGAAGCAACATCTCAAAACATCAGTCAGGAAGTTAAAGCTTGGTCGCAAATGGGTCTTCCAAATGGACAATGACCCCAAGCATACTTCCAAAGTGGCAAAATGGCTTAAGGACAACAAAGTCAAGGAGTGGCAGTCACAAAGCCCTGAACTCAATCCTATAGAACTGAAAAAGCATGTGAAAGCAAGGAATCCTACAAACCTGACTCAGTTACACAAGCTCTGTCAGGAGGAATGGGACAAAATTTATCCAACTTTTTGTAGGAAGCTTGTGGAAGGCTACCCAAAAAGTTTGACCCAAGTTAAACAATTTAAAGGCAATGCTACCAAATACTAATTGAGTGTATGTAAACTTCTGACCAACTGGGAATGTGATGAAATAAATAAAAGCTTAAATAAATCATTCTCTCTACTATTATTCTGACATTTCACATTCTTAAAATAAAAATAAAGACAGAGAATTTTTGCAAGGATTAAATGTCAGGAATTGTGAAAAACTAAATTTAAATGTATTTGGCTAAGGTGTATGTAATCTTCCGACTTCAACTTTAAAATTGGAAGTCTTTTCTATATGCAAGGCTAGTTCTGAATTTTTCACAAGTATGTACGTCAGGGCTTGAGGTGGGGTTAAAAAGGTGTTGGTACTGTTGTGGATTTGATATAGGGGTTATTTCTATTAGAGGTACCAGTACTCAAACAGTAGAAAAGTAGTGTTTCTCTGCAGCAGTCAGCACCTGTCCACATCCAGGGCTGCTATCTTTTTTCAGTTATTTACTTTGAATTATAATTATTAAAGGATCGTTTGGGATTTTGGCAATACAATCTCCAATAAATGATGTACTAATTGTCTACAAGAGTCAGATGAACACATTCAGTGTGAAGGAAGTTGGAGGTAGCTTCACGAGCCAATGTTAACAAGAATTATAACTGTTCCCATGCTAGCTGTTCCAATCATTGTGATAACGCTATTAAGCAATTGTGTTAACGTTAGTTGGCAACTTCCTTCAAACTGAACACAAATATGTTATCCATAAGTTCATCTAACTATAGGGAAGTAGATAAAGGGATTCATTGCCAAAATACCAAACCATCTCTTTAAGATGATCCTGTGTGATTGAAGTTTCTGTCCTGACAGCCGAGAGAGGGAGAGAGAGAACGAAAGAGAGAGAAAGAGAGCGACAGAGTGTCAAGTCATTCCCAGCTGCCTGTCACACGATGTTGTTACTGCATGAGTGATGAATGAAGGTTAAATCCCAAATCCCGTTCTATCAAAGTTCATCAGCAAGCAACAGAGACAGGAGAGAAGATTGTCAGCCGTCAGATAGGCACTAGTCTCTCTCTCATACCAGGTCACACCAAGGACTCTGAATAATGAGGGGACCTGTACAAACACACAGCTGTAAAACAATACATGCAGTGCAAACACCTACACTGTACAAACACACACAGTATGAAAACAGACACAGTATAAAGACACAAACCGCATGCACACATGCATACACACTAAACAAACACACACGGTACAGACACACACACAATAAACAGTAAAAACACACAAGATAATTACACAATGTAAACCCACTGACCCACACACACAGACCCACTGGGAGACACGCCCGGAGTGATTTCTGTAGAGACAGCTGTCAGTGTACAGCTCTGGCCCTGAGCAGTCAAAACATCTCCCCAATTTGACCCTACTATGCCTTACAGTTCGCAAGGACCCTAGTCTCTGCCTTGTGTGTGAGTGAGGTTGAGTGTGGTACATGTCGATGTCACACTGAAACCTCTTACTCACAATGAGTCACTCAGTGTGTGTGTGTGTGTGTGTGTGTGTGAGGGATGTGAGAAAAACCCACGATCCATCAGCTACACTGAGGTCCTCCCTACTTACACTCCTCATGACTCACGAGTGAGGGCCAGAGAGAGATAGAAACAAAGAGAAAGAAAAACCGGAGGATGACGATCTTGTGACTCATTCCTAGATGACAATCCTTTCAAAGAGAGTGGGTGGGATGAAGGCAATTCACAGAGCAAGGGAAAGGAAGAGAATTACTAAATTGGTACGAGAGACACTACAACAAAGAGAGGACAGCACTTGAGAGAAATACAGAGGGGAAGAGGCTGTTCGAAAACAACAGGTAGCAAGTGATTCAGTGTTAGAGAGTGACAACAGGAGGAAGAACCGGACAAGAACCTGACACCCTCAGCACACAGGGGGACTAACACCTGCCCGGAGGTGACAGCATTCCCTCCCCCATAGCACCCCTAGGCACAACTATGACAACATAACCAACAAAAATGTGTTATAACTCCTGCAGCTCTATCGCACGCTGGGTATGTACATAGTCAATGGTAGGCTTTGCGGGGACTCCAATGGTAGGTACACCTATAGCTCATCTCTTGGCAGTAGTACCGTAGACTGCTTTATCACTGACCTCAACCCTGAGTCTCTCAGAGCATTCTCAGTCAGCCCACTGACACCTCTATCAGATCACAGCAAAATCATTGTCTACTTGAACAGAGCAATACTCAATCATGAGGCATCAAATCCAAAGGAACTGAAGAATATTAAGAGATGCTATAGATGGAAGGAACGTAGTGTGGAAAAAAGCAATTAGGCAACTACAAATGAATTCAATCCCTTTTAGACAACTTCCTGGACAAAATGTTTCACTGTAATAGTGAAGGTGTAAACTTGGCAGTAGAAAAACTAAACAGTATATTTGACCTCTCAGCTTCCCTATCAAATCCCAAAATTTCAAACAGAAAACCGAAGAAAATTTACAACAATGACAAATGGTTTGATGAAGAATACAAAAACCTAAGAAAGAAATTGAGAAACCTATCCAACCAAAAACATAAAGACCGAGAAAATCTGTGTCTACGCCTTCACTATGGTGAATCACTAAAACAATACAGACATACACTACAGAAAAAGAAGGAACAGCACGTCAGAAATCAGTTCAATATAATTGAAGAATCCATAGACTCTAATTAGCCACTTCTGGGACAATTGGAAGACACTAAACAACACTGTCACGGATTCCGTGAAATAAAAATATGTATATTTTTATTCCTGCGCCAGTCTCCTATCATTATCCTGTTGATCCTACTTGAGACGCAGACGTCTCAAGTAGGCACCTGGAAATGCAAATGCGCTACACTAAATGCTAAATGTACTCTTTAAAACTCAAACGTTCATTAAAACACACATACAGGGTATTGAATTAAAGCTACACTCGTTGTGAATCTAGCCAACAAGTCAGATTTTTAAAATGCTTTTCGGCGAAAGCATGAGAAGCTATTATCTGATAGCATGCAACACCCCAATATACCTGAAGGGGACGTAAACAAAAGAATTAGCGTAGCCGGCGCTACACAAAAACGCAGAAATAAAATATAAAACATTCATTACCTTTGATGATATTCTTTGTTGGCACTCCTATATGTTCCATAAACATCACAATTGGGTCTTTTTCCCGATTAAATCCGTCCATGTATGCACAAAATATCCATTTGTATAGCCTGTCTGGTTCAGGAAAAAAGCTCTCTTCTAACACGCAACGTCATTTTTAAAAATTATATAAGTTGCCTATATTCTTTGTTAAAACACTTCAACCTACTTTTGTAACCCAACTTTAGGTATTTGTAAACGTTAATAAGCGATCAAATTGATCACTGGGCGATCTGTATTCAATAGCAGCTACTCAAGAAAACAATGTCCATTTTTCTCTCTTCCAACATCGATTGCTGTAGGCTGGATGGAATGAAGGCTCTATTTGTCATGACACAAAGGATGACACAAAGGATTTTTGTCAATGAAAATGACGTTTTTGGCTACATCGTGTGGAAGCTGTAGGAATTGCATCCTTGGCCCTATTAATTTTGGTGCCCTTTAAACAATACATGCAAGTGGCGCATGGATATATTTTTCAGTTTTCAGTGACCAGTTTTTCTTGCGCTTTTCGATGAAACACACACTCTGTTATAGTCACAGCCGTGATTTAACCAGTTTTAGAAACTTCAGAGTGTTTTCTATCCACACATACTAATCATATGCATATACTATATTCCTGGCATGAGTAGCAGGACGCTGAAATGTTGCGCGATTTTTAACAGAATGTTCGAAAAAGGAGAGGGTAGACTTAACAGGTTTTAAACAGCGAAACAGCGTGACAAACACAAAGAATTATCTATCCAAAATGGAAATGTATGGGTAAACTACTTCACCAATCCCTTTGGCCCTATAACAAAGAACAAACAGCAAAAATATATACATGATCAAATACAAATCTTGGAATCAACTATTAATGACTACCAGAACACACTGGATTCTCCAACTACATTGAATGAACTACAGGACAAAATACAAACCCTCCAACCCAAAAAGGCCTGTGGTGTTGATGGTATCCTCAGTGAAATTATAAAATATACAGACAACAAATTCCAATTTGCTATACTTAAACTCTCTAACATCATCCTTAGCTATGGTATCGTCCCCAATATTTAGAACCAAGGACTGATCACCCCAATCCACAAAAG